>NC_030853.1:28612186-28762519 GCF_000208745.1 Theobroma cacao
TATATATATATATTAAAAGTCTTTAAGGGTTTTCACTTTTTCTTTTCAAGTATAATTCTGTTTCTTTATTGTAACCTAATTCGCATATTTAAAGAAAATGAAAAGTTAAATTGCTGGGAAAATTCTCATCCAAGACTTTGTTAATTACACTGCCAGTGTCACATAGCAAATTGCATTATATAAATTTCTTAACATTCTTGCATATATATATATATAATATGTAATAGTATTATTTTATTTTTGGAATAAAATTATTTGCAATTAAATTGACTTCTTTCGAATTTTGGTCCGCCTCTTGGAGTCACGAAACGAAGGTCCATTTCTGTTGAAAAATTGCTGTGTCATTATCATAAACCTTATTGAATTTTTTAATTAATTTTTATTAATTCCTTTTAATAAAAAGAAATAATTTTAATTAATGTCACGTTAAGGATGGAAAACCACCTCATGCATAGTTTACGCAGTTATATAGTACTTTATTAGAGTTATTCTAAAAGGAATAAATTCCCAAACTCAGCCTTTCCTCATTCTTGATCCAAAGCCCACAAAAACTGACCCCGAAAAGCCTCTGATTAGACATCAAAAAGGACGGAAAAAGAAACCCCCTGTTAAAATTTATGTTGAAAATGGGGTTACGTTAAAAGTAGCTTGGGGAGGGAAAGAAAAAGTTTTTTTTTGTTGTTTGGTAGATTTTTGAAGGGAATTTTTTCCTTTTTCTCTGCGTGGGGTTGGGTCGGGGGATGTGAGGGTGATGGTCAGAGATGGCGCACGTGGTGCCGGCGGACCCACAGGCAGTGGTGACGGTGAAGAAGAAGGCGCAGCCGTCTCGAAGTTGGGTCCTTTTGGACAGCACGGGGGAGACCACCGTGCTCGAGGTCGACAAATATGCCATCATGCATCGAGTTAACATTCATGCCCGTGATTTGCGTATCCTCGACCCTCTCTTGTCTTACCCTTCTACCATTCTCGGTCGTGATGGAGCTATTGTCTTAAATTTGGAGGTCTCAAAATTGTCAACTTTTTTAAGTTTTTCTGAATTTTTAGCCCATTTTGTTATTTATTGTTTTTTTTTTGGGTTTTTGGATTTGCAGCATATCAAGGCAATTATTACTTCTGAGGAGGTTAGTGAGTTTTTTCCCTTTTCCCAATTCAATTGAGTTTTGTTTTTTTTTTTCCTTTCTAATTTAAAAACGTTTATTTTTAAGTTCTTGATGATATTTGGGATTAGGAGATGGAGCTATAATGCTATGGAGTGAGTGTGGCTTGATTGATTGGCTTGTTTGAATTAATAGCTTTTGACAAAACTTTTTTGTTTGTTTTCTAGATAATTTGTCTATTTTATATATTGTATATTGTAGAGTACTGTCTGCTATTGGATTTTGGTCTTTTAATCTGTGGAGTGGAGTTTGTTTATTTGGTTTTATAGTGAAAGGATTGCAGCTGAAGGGATTATAAATGAAAGAAGTGATTCAGCCTTTTCTTAGGTGAAACTTTAAATGATTTTCTGGGGTTGAAGGATTCCTTGTATTAAGCAGTGGTTTAGGAGGGAAATCTAAGTTGATGAAGGACGTATTCTCCAAAGACTGCTGATGAAGTGAATACGTGAAATGGAAAGAACTTTAATTATTATGGTTTCTGAAACTAGAATTGAGTTCTTAAGTACGGAGTACTATGTCTTTTGAATCTTATATTCTACTCCTCTAGTCAATATGTGCTTCTTCAGATCTTTATGGAACGAGTTTCCTATTTAGATCAGGTCAATTAAGCTCTATGATAATGGTAAGGAATTTAAGAGTAGTTTAGATTATGATTTTGTATAGATACTGATATGTATTACTTTTGAAATAGGTATTGCTTCGAGATCCATCAGATGAATATGTTGTCCCTGTTGTTCAAGAACTTCAGAGGCGTTTGCCTCCAGTGAATGCCTTCCACCAAGGTCAGGAATATACAGGTGGCCAAAATGATGTTGAAGCAGGTGACGAAGATGGTATGTCATATTGATCCAGTAAATCAAGCAGCTAAGTTGATAAACTGCGGAGAACTCATTTGGCATTCCCTGCATTTTCATCCTTAATATAACATCATAATGTTTTGATTTTACTTCTTGAACATCTGAACCATCTGTGCCATGTAGAGTCTCCATTTGAATTCCGAGCACTGGAAGTAGCTTTGGAATCCATATGTAGTTTTCTAGCTGCACGTACACTAGAACTAGAGAGTGCAGCTTATCCAGCTTTGGATGAGCTTACCTCCCAGGTAATTGATATTTCACATTTACTTTTCTCTTTTGCAAAATTTGAAGAACTTCTCTGCCTATCTGTCCTCCGTGCCTGATACTGTATAACCATTTTTAAATTGTGCTGTATGCAGATTAGTAGTCGTAATTTGGATAGAGTTCGTAAATTGAAGAGTGCAATGACCAGATTGACTGCTCGGGTACAAAAGGTAATTATGTGCACTATATACCTGTTAATATGTGTATGTGAAACTTTTTTGATCATATGGAGTATTATCTTGTGGTATAGTCATTGATGCTTTTTCTTTTTAGCTATTATTTCATTGGAAAGGACAACATTTATAACTATTCATAATCAAAATTTTCACATCTAGAAAGGCTGGTTATTAAATGGACAAAGGAAAATATCTTTCGTAGGGGATTGATGAGTTTAGCTATTATTAACATAGCTAGCTTTTTACTGAAGGGGAAAGCGAGAGAGGTATCTATTGTTTTCCATATGGGTTGGTGAAAATGATTGATTTCTGAGAAAGATTATCAGGGCAAAGAAACTATTATATGTAAAACATGGAGCATTTAGGTAACTATAATTGTCCATTTCAGAGTTCACTATTTTACTGATGACATCTTCCTGAAAGTCTTTAGTTCTGTCATCCCATAATCCATTAAGTTGCATGCACATTTCAGACTTACTTGCCTAAATTGTAATGGAGGCAACACATGTAAAATTTCTTATAACATTTTCATAAAGTAGCAAGAATAATATTGTGATCTTCACCTTTTGTAGGTGAGGGATGAGCTTGAACAACTACTGGATGATGATGACGACATGGCTGACCTTTATTTGTCAAGAAAGTTGGCTGGAGCTTCACCTGTTAGTGGATCAGGTGCTGCCAATTGGTATCCTGCCTCTCCTACTATAGGATCAAAGATTTCCAGAGCAAGTAGAGCAAGTATAGCAACAGTTCGTGGAGATGAGAATGATGTTGAGGACCTTGAAATGTTACTGGAGGTTAAAACAATGATTTACTTCTTACGTTTAATGATTTATCTATCCAAAATGCTAAGTTGGTAGTATTCTGTTTTGCAGGCGTACTTTATGCAAATTGATGGAACATTGAACAAATTAACCACGGTGCTCTTCCCCTTTCCCTTATTTTTAAGTGATCCAAGAGCTGTTCACTACTTACTTTCTTCCTTCTTATAATTTAGATAAACTGTGCTTCTTGTGTCTGCATATCGAATTTTAGTTTTTGACCATGATTAGAAATAAATAGATTAGTTTGGACTTTTTCAGTTTATACAAGAAAGCTGTTATTCATGATCTGAAGTCACATTTCTAATTTATTGCTGCTTAATTTGAAATTCTGCAGCTGCGGGAATATATTGATGATACAGAGGATTACATCAATATTCAGGTAGCCATCATAAGCTTGAAAACTCAAAATTACTATTGAATCTGTTGTGCCATCTACTATGATTTTTTCTTTTTTACTTTTTTTGGCTGAGTGGAGCTTCTGCTTCCTTTTTTGCAGCTTGACAACCACCGTAATCAGCTAATCCAGGTACGCTATGCTTCTTTCTATTACATAATAGATTGATATCAATTGCTCATTTTTCATTCTGAAAAATTGAAGAAAGCTAACCCGTGTGCTGATTTTTTTTGTTTTTTGCTCTTTGACAATGTAACAATTGAAAGTGATCCTAAAATTTGTTTTACCTTTACTCGATTGTGCAGTTAGAGCTCTTTCTAAGCTCAGGAACTGTTTGTTTATCCATCTGTTCTCTGGTGGCTGGAATATTTGGGATGAACATACCGTATACCTGGAATACTGACCATGGATACATGTTTAAATGGGTAAGCAAAGTGTTTCATTTCTATGCCTGGTGAATGGTGATCGAATGTTCATCTGTGTTTTTCCATGACAGGTGCTCATCGTCACTGGGATACTTTGTTCGGTTTTGTTCATACTGATTATGTCCTACGCTCGGTTCAAGGGTCTGGTTGGATCTTGAGGTACACGACATCCCATTCTGTGCATGAAAGAAAGTTAGCTCCCTGGAGATTCTCTTATTGCACAATCAAGATATTGAGCAAATTAACATAAAAAAGCTTGTAATCTTTTTACTTTTATTGAAAAAGAAAACACAGGGAAAACTGTTTAGAAGCAAAGAAACGGTAAACACATAGTTCTATGCCATATTTTTCTCCTTATTTTCTTCTTATTCCATTTATTTCTCTTTTATGTTTATATTTTTACTTTTTAATTTCCAATAATAACAAATTTAAAGATTCAAACAATTATATAAATATATATATATATATATATATGTATATCAAAGCTATGAACTATTCACTTTTTAAGCATCAATCAATCTTCGCTACTGCAGACACAGTTTTTTACCCGAATCATTTCATTGTATGGCAGGCCGTTTGATAACAGTGTACGTCGGTTCTTCTTATTTAATTTATGACCAGTCCATAGCTTCCACGTAACGTGCGTCGGCTGTGCGTTTCATAACAGTGTGCGCCGTAATACCTGCAACGAAAGATGCATGGCTCAACTCAAAACAACACGAGAAACGTACACAAATTTCTCTAGAAAAAGAAGGATTAAACAGTTTGAGCTTTAAGGTGTATATATATATATATAAAATAATAATAATGTTTAAAAGTTAAAAAAATTATAATTATGACATAAAACATTTAATTACATAGTATATATTATTTTAATAGTTATTTTATTTAAAAGAACACGTTTTATATGTCGAGATGTTTTATTCAATTACACAAATTAAATTCTTTTTGAGGTTTAATTTAATTACATCTTTTATAATTGGAATAAAAAACCTTTTTTAAAATTTATGAAGGACTATAACATTAGAAGTTGGACACCTATCGAAATAATAATTTAGATTTAAAAAATAAAAAAAAAATATTTACGATGGAATATAATACAATAGTAGTCTTCAATGACAAACTTTAGCAGTAATCACCCAGTATCTATTTGAGACCTAATATTTATTTTCGTTATATCTCAAATTGCTATATCTTTTTATAGTAAAAGAGAGAGAGAGATAGGGGGGAGCGAATGTTGATCATGGAGTTGATGTTTGGTTTGTAACTATTGAAAGCCTCGAACGGATCATCGATAACAACACAGCACATTGTCCGAATCGAACAAGACCAACGTCGTATACTCCAAAAAATCCCAAACGTTTTCTCTCTTTGTTTTTGCTTTTTTTCTTGCCTACCAAACAAACACACCTCCAGAAGCAGTAGAACCCTATTTTGAATCATCGAAAAGCTTCCCTTCTCGCTACATTCATTGTACTACTTTTGTCGTGGAAAATGAGGGAAAACCTCGTGATTCGTTTTGTTTTCGTGACATGCACAGCATGGAGTAGTTGAATAATGATAAGCTCCGGTATAAAGAGGAAGGCAGGAAGCTAGTTTTGCCTTTTTTTTAATGTTAAGAGCGTTTTCTTTAAGCGTTAGTGTCAGTCGGTGAAGATTGAAGAAGAAAACAAAGATGATGATGGAAAGAGGCGAGGGGGTTTCGAAGGTTGCTAGAGAGAAGCTCGTGGCATGCATGACCTGTCCCCTTTGCAATAAGCTCTTCAAAGATGCCACCTCCATATCTGAATGCCTTCACACTTGTGAGTTTGTCTCTCATTCATCTCCTCCTATGTTATTCAATCATTGTGTTTTGAACATCAATTTTCCTTATCTGTTGTTTGGAGTTGCTTGTCTTGTGGTCCTTGGCATACATTGGTTCTTTTGTGATCTGGGTATCTCTTGATTTCTCATTCACGTTTTTATAATTTAGGTCTCATTCGTTCTGAGTTTTAATATTCAATGTATGGGAGTCTAGATGGTTACAGGGGAAAATATGCAAATTTCATTGATATTAGTATAGAGCTATAAACTTGAACTTGGCATTTGTAGCACGTACACTATGTTAAATGAAGAGCTAACTTTTTTGAATGTTTTGTGGAATAGTCGAGGGAGGACCATTAATTTCTCACCATTATCATGAGAGAGTGTTTTCGATGAGGGATAGGTACAGTAAATTCGTTTTAATGGTTTGTAAGTGCTTAAAGAAGTTTCTCAGAGCAATGCCCTGGCTCAGCCTCTGCCTATGTATTCTAAGTTTGAGAAATTGGAAAAGCTCACTGGCACCGCTGATTGGTTAGATGACTTTAACAGTAAATTCTTGGCTCTCTGGACTCATCTAAGTATAATTATAATATATAGTAATCTGTTCGAGGATTGGGACCTGGGATGTATGTTTCAACTTCATTTGGGACGTCTATTTGGGGGATTACTAGAAGCTTCAGCTGGCTGCTTTGTTTGCATTACCGTGAACTTGTAACTGCTCTGAAGCTAGGCCCAGGACTATCGTCCCATAGAGAGAGTTCAATTTGTCAATTTCGTTGGAACTTTCATGAATATTATGTTAGAATTAAGGTTAAACAATCTGTGTTTTCATGTTGGCACAAGTGCCTTTTACAGTTTCATTCCTTTTATTAAGGTTAATCAATGTGTATTTAAGCTTGTAGTCTTTGGCAATGCCCTGTTTGAATAATATTATGCACATGAGATGAGCTGTAGCCAATGGTGTGTTACATTTAAGTTTCATGAACACTTTGATTGTAGCAAGTTTCTTACTGCAGAGTATTGATTAATGAATGATGTTTGATGCATGTTTCTGAAACTTTAAATACAGTTTGCAGAAAGTGCATATATGAGAAGATTACAGAAGAGGAGCTAGACAGCTGTCCAGTTTGCAACATTGATCTAGGTTGTGCTCCATTAGAGAAACTCAGGTATTTGAGCAACCTATTGTGACATGAATTATGAATGTCATATTCCGCTATTGCATGGTGCATAGAAAAGAGAAATTAAAGAATGAAAAAATTTAAATGAAAACAAGAATTTTAGTCACTTCCTGAATTCATCCAGGCAATTCAGTCTCGATGGATTGCTTTTAGTGATATAGCTACATTTTTAGGCTACTAGACGCTACTAATTTTCTTGTTCTATGCTTTTGTAATGAAACCATAGTAGTCAACTTTGATGAATTTTATATGATTAGTTTCTGGTATTATTGAAATACCGATGACAATGAAGCAGCCTCCCCTGCAGCTTATCAATCCCCTGGCAGGGGAGACTTCTTTCTCCTATCAGAGTTGTGTATGCATACAACATTATTTTCTGAGTTCAATTTTCAATCATACTATTAGCACAATGATAGTCATTCCTCAGAAGTTCATTTTACCAATTTAAAGGCAAATTAAACATGGAAACCAAGTTTGAGAATATGACATTTTTGGTGCTTCACATATCTGCAGGGCAGATAACAATTGGCAAGATATAAGGATCAAAATCTTTCCTCCCAAACGACAGAAATCCAAGGAATCTGAAAATATGGCCCTAGTCCCATTGCCAGCTAGAAGAAAGGAGAGATCTCTGTCTTCGCTGGTGGTCAGCACACCTAGAGTATCAGCAAAGCCTTGTTTGACAGGAAGAAGATCAAAGCTTACTGCAAGAAAGACTATTGCAAGCCGAGAACCTTCTTTGCTCAATGAGGAACATGTTTCAAAGCTGGAAGGTCTCCCTCAAAATCTAAGCTCACCTGAGACCTACAGCAAGATTGCCCAAAATAGTAGGCAGGTAAATAACAGCATGCTTCAGTTGGTTTATGTTTATTGCCTGCTTACATTTTTATTTTTTTCAAATAAATTAATAATATGCCTTTCTTTCTGCATTTTTTTCCTTTGAAAATGGAGCGCTTTCAATTTTAAAATTTAACAGTTAACTACTATCTAGCAGAATTTTACTGTTGGGGAGTCATCCAAGCAACATGCGCCTGATAGAAGCACTGCTGAAGCATTAGAAGAAAAAGCTGATTTGTGGAAACCCTTAAATCACCTAGTGGAAGCAGCGAGTAAAACAAAGCCTAACAAGGTCAACTCACAAGGAAGCATTGCCAAACCAGCACCCCATGCCCCTGACAATGAAGTAAATCTGCTCACTGTCAAGGAATGTGGTACAGGATCGAATATTCCCAGTAAACAAAATGACTCAGCACCAGAACCTTCAACTTCAGCTAGACCAAGAAGGTCTCGAGGCACCCAACAAAAGAGAGAAGCTGTATCTGAGAGGTTGAATATTCCAGCACAAGCTGTGGTTGATTCTAGCAATAAATATGATGGGAGATTCAGTCCAATATGGTTCTCCTTAGTTGCTTCTAAGAGCCAGTAAGATTATAACTTCAAAAAAAATTTTATTCTTCTACTTCAACGTTGAGTTTTCAATTCTTACACTTTGTTTTCAGGGAAGGAGATGCACCTCTGCCTCAGATATCTTCGTGCTACTTAAGGGTTAAGTGAGTTTCTTTAGCTTTACCTACTGCGCGCTTGAGCTCATTTGCATGTCAATATTGTTGCCCTGAAAAAGGAAATCTTATGATTGACTAAGTGTTTTTGCTGCACCACACTCTTCAGTTTGGTAGCATTCCATGCTTGATATATTCCATTTCTAAATAAAGGTGGTTGGTTAAACTTGAATATGGTTGAGATTCTTTGGTTGACATTAAAGATTTCTTACTCAGTTGGTCTATGTGTTACTATATGATTTTCTCGGATAGCCAATGCTTCCTGTTATATGATTCTGTATCTATGTATCCACTGAATATCAGAATGCTATTTCCAGATTGGTAGAGAATTTGTATGTACCAGTGTATGTGTATAGGTTTTGTTTCTTGATATTGTGTACACGTAGGTGCCAAAGGGAGTTCTTCACCTTATAATTTAAGATTTGAGACCAAAATATGCAATCAGGAAATACATAGAGTGGCATTTCAGAGTAGTAAAGGAAACACATGAGTTGAGGATAACTGTTAGTTGAATGAATGTATCTCCTCTACTTTCATGTACGCCAAAACTTCCTTCTGGTTCAATGAGGAAGCCTTGGTTAATATGCAGAAGTTGTCGGCTTTGGTTCTTTTACAATTTTAAACTGAGGGATTGGATAGAACATTAGGAAAGAAACCTTCATTTTCAAAATTCCAGTGCCTGTCATCACGTGTTCACAAGGTGATAGGTTCACCCAGCTAGCATTCAATCAGCAATTAAGTCTCATGAGCACAGAAAGCTTAAAAGAGTTTAATGACTCAATATGGTCACTTTGATTATAGACATAAATAGGCAGAAGTTTCAAATGGGGTCACTAATTCTTTTTTGCCATTTGGTCATTATCAGTTTTAAGTTTCTGATTGTATCTTTGAATCTAAGCTATTAATCAGATATTCTTATGTCCAGTGTCTTTTGCTCTTCAACCATATTTATCGGTTATTACTGGCAATGGCATAACTGGTAAACTTAACACATAAACATAACATGGATTGGCATCATTAAACACTACCTCATCAAGCATGACTGATCTTGCATTTCATCTCATAGGAACTTCTGCTATTCTGTTTCACAAATGTACGATATTATGCATTTTTAAAGCGATTGCCCAGTGGACCTTGTTATCTTGTTTCTTAATCCACTCCCAGTGTGGAAACCTTAACTGACATCATCATCGAGCAATTGTTAGTAGAGATGTTTCATATGGATTCTTCGTAACACTTGTAGGGATGGGAATTTACCCGTTTCATCAATCAAGAAGTATCTCGTAAGAAAACTAGGCCTTTCCAGTGAGACTGAGGTAAATTTAGTAACCCTACCCAGTTTTCACTTTTTTGTTTTAATTTTACCTGTACTTTTCCTTCATATGTGTTAATAACCATGAAGTATGAGAACTTGTAATTTTGATCTTAGTTGCTACCTGGAATTCTTTAGGTGGAGATCTCTTTGCGGGGACGTCCAGTGCTTTCTACACTGCAGCTGCACAACCTAGTAGACTGGTGGGTGCAGACAACTCCAGCATCAGAAAGAATACAAACATTCGTCGGCAGCTCAGCCAAAGATTTTGTGATGGTGCTGTCATACAGTCGAAAAGCTCAGCCCCCTTAAAGCATAATCCAGCGATGCTTTCAATGGCTTCTTAGACCAGGCAGCAGAGCAAAGCAAGACTTGCTCTGGGGAAAAATGAGTTAAATATTTATTTTGTCTCTATCTTTACAGTCATAAAACTACCAGGCATGCCATTCGGCTTAAGTCTTTGGCTCGAGTTCTTGTCCAGCTTAAAATTTTCTTGTTCTTCTCGACTTCCTTGTAATGGAATGAGATTTTAAGCGAAGAAATTCTAGTTTGAACCAAGAAAGACATTTATAAATAAACGAAAAACATTGTACTTTTCAATACCTCTTTGTCTTTTCATTTCTAACTTCTTGTTTAGCTCTTTTCAAACTTGAAAAGAAATTATAGACACAGAATTTCTGTCACATAAAAGCCACAGACGAGAGAGAGGGAGAGTGATTAAGTTAAACTGCCAAAGTCAGTCTACTCCAACTTTGACCTTATCCACCATTGAACTTGCTAAAGGAGAGAAAAGTGAAACGTTTTCCAAGGGAAAATTTTATGGTAGTTGGGACAGTTGGGAGGTATACCTTATATTATAGTATGTAGGCCGGTTACACCTTGCGTATGCATATAAATTATCCAGCAATAATACAGAACCAGTTCCTGCTATTTCCCTCAGCTGATAGGTTTTGTTTTGTCCCATGACTGTTTTATATGAAGGGTCGTCACTTACTGGGGCAGTCCTTAATGGGCAATGCCCTTGAAAGCTTTTGCTACACTAAGCTTCTAATCATCTTTTCTGAGGACAAGCTGAAGCACCTGAAGCTTCAATCCTTGTAACCTCAAGCCCACGATGCAGGGCTCTCACCAAGAGCTGCTGCATGCATGGGGATTCCAGCAAAAGCTTTCCAAGCTAGTCCTGCATTATTTCTGACTAACCCTCAAGACTCTCCTTTAGCAATCCATACTATAATAGAGTAGAGAAACTGCCATAAGGAGCTTTCCATCTACAAATGATCATGTAAAATGTTTACAGCAAACTAGACTATTCCTAGGGGCATCTCCTAAGTTTGCACCAAGCTTCATTTGCACATGTTGAAAGCTTCTAACTATAACAGCCAAAACCAGTAAACTATTCATATCAACAGACACTATCTTCAGAAAGATGCCGCAACAACCAACCTACCTCTTCATTCCAAGTAGTTTAACTCTATGTTTATAAAACATCCACATAAACCAAGCTTGCCAGACTTGAAGAAATCACAATTCGACATGACAAAACAGATGCTTGACAGTTTCATCTTTCACAACTTCACAAATGCTACAATCTCATACTAGTTTAAGCACCTTTACAGAGAAACAAGATGTACTCAGTTTGTAGTAGCTTGTACTCAATTCTCAACTCTTAGCAAGCTTAATAGCACTCTTCCTATTACCCTTACTACCATTAGAACTAATTCTAGAACATAACGGATTAATAATATGAAAAACATGTAAGAATTCGTAGAAGTAAAAGAACACAACAATTTCAACTGAATTTTCATTGCCAACAATTAGACTACATCAAACAATTTTTGCAAATGTACAATGTTCAAATCGGTAAATTCAACTTTAAGAAAAGTGTAAAATCCAAGAATCAAATACCACTGTAATCCCCTCTGGGGCTATCAAGCTCCTCATCCCCACCAGCAAGCACGTGTCCATACGGCGACTCCAAATCATCCATCACCAAGTCGTCCGTACTCCGCAAAGCCGCGTGCAAAATTACCATACTAGCCCCGATAGCAACCGCCCCCAAGACATTTAGCCAAACACCGGTCAAAACCAGTCCCGCCACCGTCAAGCCAAAAAGCGCAGCGATGACGAGACGTTCGTCGATTGTGAAGCCGAAGATCACGACGGGCTCCTCGCGATCACGGGAGAAGTAGAGGAAGAACCAAGCGAGGAGGATGACGAGGAAAGTGAGGAGAGAGAGAGGGTGGTAAATCAGTGATAAGAAGAGGATTAACAGCAGGATTACGGTGTAATTAAGGCGGAAATGGGTCAGGTTTTGGGCGATTCGTGTGGTGACGTCGGAGAAGGAGGATGGGAGGTCAACGGCGGTGATGTCGAGGAATTCTCGCCATGGGCGGCGGATAGCGGTGAGGGATTGGGCGGTTTCTTTTAAGCTAGAGATTAAAGTTGACATTCTTTTGGGTGGAGTAGATTTAAAAAAATAAAAGCACAAAAATCCCTAAAATTTGAAGTCAGAAAGGGGGAAGAGGTTTCTGCATCAACGTTCAAAGGTGTTTCTTTTGTGGAGAAGAAGGTCAAAATCAGCTCGTTACATATCAAAGCCCAACCAACTTTTCTTTGGAATTTCTGGCCCAATAAAATTTGTGAATTGGGCACAGATAGGAGGCCAAAGAGTCCAATAGATTCATTGACCTCTCGTCTTTTAAAAAGCCCGAGCCCAACATGATTCCCAGATTTAAGGTTAGGAAGATGATTAATGGCACGTTTGGTTCGCGAAATAGATAGGAATAGAATAGAATAGTTATTACGTGAGAATAGAATAAGTATTATATAGTTTGGTATGATGAATGGAATAGAGTATGAATAATTATTATGACTTATTACAGTGTTTGGTTGGTAACAATAGCTTTAAAATAGGAAAGGAATAGAAAATAAAAAGACAAAAATACCCTTTATTATATTTAATTATTTTTATTTTATTTTTTAAATATTAATAATTTATAATTAATTAAAATATTAATAATTTAAATATCAATATTTTAATATAATTTAATTACTAATATTTTAATTAATAATATTTTATTTATAATTTAATATTATTGTTATTAAAATATTAATAATTTTAATTTTTATATTCATTAAAAATTTAATATATTAATAATTTAATAAATAAAACATTAATAGTTTAAAATATTAATATTTAATATTTTAATTATATTAATATTAATAATATTTAAATTATATAAAAATATTAATATTTTAAATTTTATAAATAATTTATTCTTTTATTTTATTTTTTCCCTTTTTCTTTTTTTCTTTTTCATGAGCCGATCGCCGGAAAGGCGACCGGTGTAACAAAACGCCGATCTGGCGCACCATGTGGCCAGATCTGGCCACTACGACTCCAGATCGGCTCTTTCCCGCAGCTGGATCTGGCTGTGGAGTGCCAGATCCAACCGTGGGATCTGGTTGGGAAGCGCCAGATCTGGCCGTTGAGTGCCAGATCTGGCCAAATCTCCGGCGTAACCTGGTCCGACCATATTCGGTCATAAAATCGCCGTCACAGCCACTTCCGTCGCAGTCGTCGTCGCTTTCGCTACCGTCGCCGCCGCCACTAACATCATCTCCGGCGTTGATGCCACTTAGAAAGAGAATAAGAGAGGAAAGAATGGGGGAAGAGAGAGAAAGAAAAAGAGAAAATGAGAAAAAAAAAATATATATATATAGGTCTAGGGTTGTAATATTTTTAAATAATAAGGGACATTTTAGTCATATCATAATTCAAAGCTATTTTCATGATCACGGAATAGCAAAAATCATGAGAAACTTCGGGTTTAATTATGTCTGAGTTTTACCCCTTTTAAGAGAATAGCTATTACTAAGTAATAGCTATTTAGTAATAGCTATTCTTTGTGATATTACCATATCAAACGGAAGTAAGCTATTCCCTTGAGAATAGACAGAAAATAGCTTAGCTATTCTCTGTACCAAACGTGCAGTAAGGAGAGGAAAATGGCATAATCAAAGCAGAAGTTGGTTACGTTTTGGCCAATTCGAGTAATGGCATCGGGGAATGAAGGTGGTAGGTCGACGACCGTCACATCGAGGAAGTCTCATCATACCAATTAATGATCGGCAATTTCTTTTCAGCTAGAGGTCTAAGTTGATTTTTTTTTCTTTTGTAAAATAGAAAACCTTCAAAATTTGGGAGTAAAATTAAGGTAGGTTTACATCCAAGCTCACAACATTAGCTCTATTTTGTTTTGGGTTTGAAGCAAGAGACTGTTCCTTTATATCGCCAGAGGGGTGTCTAAAGTTGCAATAGCAAAAGTGTAGTAAGGTTTTTTTTTTTAATTTTTTATTATCCTAACGGCAGCACTTTTTATCATCTAAATCAATAATATTAACTATATATATATATATAGCTTATATATATATATATATTTCGACATGACACAATAATATTAAAAGGACATATTTTAGACGAAAGTTAAGGATGAAAATTTTAAATTGGTTAATCTTCTAATTTTCTGAAAATTTTAACATATCTTATGGTGCAAATATCTTAGTAACTTGAGTTTTTTTTTATTAATTAAGCAGAATGGATTCCATTCAGAGAAAAGAAAGGAATGGATTTTAATTCGTGTTAGCTTGTGGTGATGGTAGTTGGAAGCTTAAGGACAATATCGTAGAGAGAGAGAGGTGGAAGAAAAGAAATAACTGTCAAAAATATAAAAAATAAAGAAAAAACTAGAAAAAGAATAAACTGTACACGTATGTGCCTCATGGCTAACATGTTGATTTGACAAGTTTGTTTTTTGATAAAGTAATGGATAAATGATTTTGACATATTAAATTTTAATTAGTCAATAATTAAAACTTTGAAATTTAATTTTGTTATGAATAAAAACTAAAACTTTGTAAAAAGGACATACCAAGGGTATATATACTTTTCTTAAAGTTCGAAACTTTAATGACTGTGTGAAGGACAGCATAATTCATTAACTAATTTTATCCTGTAGTTAGACATGTATAAGAGTGAAGAATTGCATAGAACAATCAAATTATAAACTAAGTAAAGTATAAATTGAATAAGTTCCCTTTAAGCTTCATTTCTCTTATATATATTTCGTGAAGATGATAACTTTTTACAGGTAAAAACTTGAGTGCATTTTAACATTTTTTTTTAATTTAAAAGAAGGATGATTTCGAATTTAATTGTTTGAGTGAGTGATATACTGTATTTAAATATGGGGTCAAGTGCTCGTGGCTAAAATTATTTGTTTAGTGTCTTCTATTTTGTACTCTTATTAATTTGTTTTTTTATGTCTTGATCATTCTGCAGATAACTCAGTAAAGACGAGCTCCAGAGAGTCAGTGTGCTGATGACCTTGCCCCACATGGATCCCTCGAGCTCCATTTCCTTTGAGTCTGAATTTGCTGTAGACGAACAGGCTGTGCAAGTAGAGATCACCACCCCTTTGAAAAGTGAATTATACAAGACTGCAACGCCGAAGCATTCCATGTTTACCAAGGGCCTCTTCATTCCAGCTAGGAGAGGATGTCATCGCTTGGTGAAAGTGATATTAGGTAAATGTGAATCCGCTAATCATGATGGCTCCTTTGGTACAACAGCTTTGCATGCAGCAGTTATGGCTTCTGATATAAGTAAGTTCATGTATATGTAGCAATTCGTGTTTTCATGTTTTAATTGTGTCAGTGTTTGAAACAAGTATATAAATATATTTAATAATCATAAAACACAATATGACATGAATAACACGTTTATTACATGTATTAAAACGTTTTATATAATACAACACGATTAATAAATACGATTAAACGATTAATACATTTAACACGTTTAACACGATTAACTTAAATATTTATAATTAAATATAATTTTATTATTCAAATTTAAAATCAATAATTATAAAAATAATTATAACAAAATAATAATAACATCAAATATAATAAAATTTGGCATATATATCTAACATACATAAAATTCATTATCATATTAATAAAATCCATCATTAACATGAAACGTATTACTTATATATGTTTAAATAAAATAACACGATTAATTAAAGTTATTTTAAACATGTTAATCATGTTGACACAATTAAAACACGAAACACAATAGGATTAAATTCAAACTTGTTTAATTTCGTGTCTTTTCGTATCATATGCAAAATTATTGGATTTAAGTTTATGAAAATTAATTTGTTTTTTACTTTGAATTCGAAAATCAAACATTCATATAAGTTTATGGAAGTCTCATCATGACCAATGGATTGCAATTAGTGATCGAGCAATTTCTTTTCAGCTAGAGATCAAAGTTGAATTTTATTTTAAAGGTAGGAAACCTCAAAATTTGGAAGTAAAATTATGATAGATGTATGATAGAGATGTTCATGGGTTGGTAGACGTGTCTACGGGTTGGGTTATTCATCCAAGCTCATAAGTCGTAATGTTAATTCAATTTTGATGGGGTTTGGCTATAGATTTTAAGCTTAAGCTTACCTCGATTCAGTCTCTTAAATTATTTTATTAATAAAAAATATATGCTTTATTTAATTTAATTTTAAAATATATTTATAATATTAATATAAAAATATTATTATATTATTTGATAATGAAACCATATGTAAATGGACTTACATGGTTAGGCTCAACTTTGAAAAGGGCGGCTCGGCCTGAACCTAGCTAGAGCTTGGGCTTAACTTTTTAAAAGACGGGTTTGATGAGCTGGACCTGAGCTCAGTCTATAGACAGCACTCTAGTTTTTGACATGAAATTTGATTTGATGAAGAAATAAGAACAGTAACAAATATTACTCATTCAAATGTGATTTTAATTAGTAATACTTCTTTTTGTTAGTTTCAAAGTGTTATAATTTTTTTCTTATTTCCATATCATCTTGATTAATTTTAATTTTAATCAATATTTATTTATTATATTCAAATTTTATTATTTTAGTGATGTCACGTTAAAATTTCATGATAATTTGCACATATTCGAGTGTACAAAATCATTATAATGCATTTAAATTAAACTTTTATATGACAAATTTGATAAACTTTCTTTCGCACACGTCACGTCTCGAAATCAAGACCTAACATATAAATTATTTTAAGATATCTTTGATAAAATAATTAATTATAAGTGCAGTGTTTCAACCGATTTAAATATAAGATCACATAAAGTAGGGGAGATGGAAAGAGAGACAATTATAAGTTAAATTGCACACCTGTTTTTCTTTTGTCCTTATATTACACACATGTTATGTGGTACACGTGACACTAACATGTTTTTCTTTTATTACTATAATTATAAAATTGAAATAAAATAAAAAGTAAAAAACAATTATCCGAATAAAGCGAAAAAGAGGATAGCAAGACATGGACAAAGAATGTGAACAGAAAAAATAAAAAAAACAAAGCTGGAGCAAGAGACCTTTATTTTTTATTGTCAGAGGGGTGTCTAAAGTTGCCATAACAAAAATGTAATAATTTTTTTATTTGTTTTATTATCCTAACGGCAACACTATTTGTCATCTAAATCAATAATATTAAAAAAATATATATTTAGACATGACACAATAATGTTAAAAGGACATCAAATAAGAGACAATATGAGTAAAGGAGATTTATGTACTTTTAGATTTTAACATATTTTAGGAAGAGAGTTAAGGATGAAATTTTAAATTGGGTCAACTTCTATTTTTCTGAAATTTTTAACATATTCTAGGGTGCAATTTTCTGAGTAACTTGAGAATATCATAGAGAGAGAGGTGGTAGAAAGTAAATAAATGTAAAAAAAAATAAAAAAAAAATAAGGAAAGAAAACACTAGAAAAAGAATAACATTAAGTCACACATATGTGCCGCATGGCTAACTTACTAATTTGGCAAATCCGGTAGAGTTTTTTATGATTAATTAATGGATAAATGATTATTACATATTAAATTTTAATTAGTCAATAATTAAAATCTTGATTTTTCTTTAATAAAATAAACCTTGGTAAAAAGGACATACCAGGGGTACTAAACTTTTCCTAAAGTTCGAAGGTTTAATGACTGTGTGAAGGACAGCATAATTCATTAACTAATTTTATCCTGTAGTTAGACATATGTAAGAGTGAAGAATTGCATAGAACAAGCAAAGTATAAACTACACAAAGCATAAAGATAAAGTAAAGTACTACAAATTAATTAAGTACCCTTTAAGCTTTATTTCTCTTATATAAATTTCGTGAAAATGATAAGTTTTAACATGCAGAAAATTGACTGCATTTTAAAATTATTTTTTTAATTTAAAAGAAGGAAGGTTTCGAATTTAATTTTTTGAGTAAGTGATATATTGTATTTAATATGAGTCAAATGCTCGTGACTAAAATCATTTGTTTATTGTTTTTTATTTTGGACTTTCATAAATTTGTCTTTTATGTCTTGATCAGCCCGCAGATAACTCAGCAAAGAGGAGTTCCAGAGAGTCAGTGTGCTGACCTTGCCCCACATGGATCCCTCAAGCTCCATTTCCTCTGAACTTACTATAGACGAACAAGCTGTGCAAGTAGAGATCACCACCCGTTTGAAAAGTGAATTATACAAGGCTGCATTTAATGGCAATTTGGAAGCATTCGATGCTTACCAGGGCTCTCTTCATTGCCTAATGACCCCAAACCAAAACACAGTGCTCCATGTTCATTTGGCATCCCCAGATGACGGGACTGGATTGATCATTCACTTATTTCCATTTCTATGTTGCTATTTTAGATTCCCAGCCAAAAGTTTAAGATCCACCAACTTTGTTGAACAAATTCTTAACAGGAGCCCATCATTACTACTGAAACCCAATGCCAAAGGAGAAATTCCTTTACACATTGCAGCGAGGTTTGGGAAAGTTAACATAGTGGAGCTTCTCATCAAGCACGCAAAAGCTGAACACAGAGGCCTAGAGAATGAGATAGAACCAGCGAAGCAGATGTTGAGAATGACAGATAACGAGAAAAATACAGCTCTGCATAAAGCAGTTCGATATGGCCATGTTGAGGTGGTGCATGCATTGATTCAAGAAGACCCTGATTTCTCATATTCCGTTAATAAAAGCGGAGAGATTCCACTTTACATTGCAGCTAGGAGAGGATATGATCGCTTGGTGAGAATGATATTAGATAGATGCGAATCCTCTAATCATGACGGCCCCTGTGGTAGAACAGCTTTGCATGCAGCAGTTATGTCCTTTGATATAAGTAAGTTTATGGAAAGTAATTTGTTTTTTGCTTTAAAGAAAATCAAACATTAATAATAAGTCAATAAGATATAGGTTTTATGGCAAGTGACTTATTATTATTATTATTTAAAATTTTTCATTTAGAGAGTACAGGAGAGATCTTAAAGAAGAGAAAGAATTTGAGAAAAGCAGCAGATGAAAATGGACAGACTCCGCTTCACTATGCTGCACATTTCGGTTACGACCGAATTGTGAAGCTATTGCTGGAATGTGATGAATCTGCAGCCAGGGGCAGAGCTAGTCAAATTTTATTGAGAGAGTCAAACACAATTAAATAAGAGTTAAAGGTTTTAAAAAACTAATATGTTAAATTTAATTAACAATAAAAATATTGATAATAGAAATATGAAACTAAATATAAAATTATAATTTGTAAAATATAAATAGTTAAAAACGATAATAAGATTAATAATTTTTTTATATAATGGGAATTATTTAAATACTATATATTCAAAAGAATTTCATTTTAACTAAACATAAAATGTAAAGCATATAAAAAATATATATTCAAGTTAATTTCTTCTTACATAATCAGAATTAATAAAAAAAATAATACGTTAATGAAATTTTAAATAACAATGTAATATTACAATTTCTATTTGAGAACTATATAATAATTTATTAATTTTTAAAGATTAAAATCATAAAAAATAAAATTGATATAATATAAAAAAGAAGAACATGGCAAGTAAAAGGTAGATACTACATATTACATAACAAAAAAAAAAAGAAAAAGAATATAGTTAATGGTTTGTGGAAATTTGGAAAAGAATATTTATAGAAACTTATAACATAGGAACAAATAAAATCAAAATGAAAAAAATAAACAAATATAAATAAAAATAATAATATAAATTGAAAGAAATTAAAGTTGGGTGAGATAAGTGAAATCATTTTATTATTTTTATTTATATTAATTATTAAATAAAATATTATTTTGAGAGAGCTAGTAATAGAAATCATTTATATGTTTGGCCCCCACATCGCATAAGGAGGCTCCGCCCCTGTCTGCAGCCTACATAATTGATAAAGAGAAGATGACACCTCTTCTTATGGCAGCTAGGCAAGGCAGTTATCGGACAATGAGAGAGATTATCAACCATTGTCCGGGTTGTTGCGAAATTGTGGACAAAAAAGGCTGGAACTTTTGTCACTTCGCTGCCGTTTCTTTATTTATCATAGATCTATGTAAAATGTTCCTTCCAGCTAACAAATTATACAGTTGTAGAAGATTTCTGGACGAGGAAGATATCCATGGAAACACACCTCTCCAGGTGTTGGCTGCTTCCCGCGATTTAAGTTTTTGGATTGGTCACACGTTTAAAGATGATGTGGTAACGGTTTCAAAGGAGAACCTTGATTCCAAGAAAAAGGTAAATACAAATAACATTTGCCACGTTCAGAGCCATGATATGTTTCTTTCATTTTTTATTTTAAAAAAACCCTTATGTTTCAAATTTCAAGTACAAATAATTTCAACAATGTTTTCAACTCTGTTAATGATTCCTCAAAAGGATAAGGAATGTGGTTGTAGGAACAAATCTCACAATTATTAAATGAAGTCAGTAGAGGAGAAGTGGCTGGTGTAGCAGTTTGTCCCCTACTCCATAATTCGATAGACCTGGAACGCTTTGATAAAGCAAGAGAGGCTCGTTCATTCGTTGCAGGCCTTATCGCCACCGTAACGTTCGCCGCAGCAATTACCTTACCCGGTGGTTACTATAGTGATCAAGGCACAGCAATCCTAAGTCATAACACTGCTTTCAAAGTATTTGTTATAGCAGATGCCATAGCCATGGTTTTCTCTTTGTTAGCTATCAACCTTAACTATCTGTCCGCGCTACCCATTGCAGTTGCAAAAAGAAGACTATCCGGAGCTTTTCCATTTAGCCTCATGTCGTTGTTCAGCATACTTAGTGAAGTAGCGCTCGTGATAGCTTTCGTCGCAAGCTTATATGCAGTGTTAAAATCTTCGTTGACACCTGCTATTAGCGCTTGCACCATTACCCCGGGCTTCTATTACTTTTATTTGTGGTTGAGGTATTGCGTGTTGCTTCTTAGCTATTAGACCAGTTGTTTTATTGGCTTGAATATATTTAAATCAGTAGCCAACCGTTATGTATAACATAACAAAGGTTACATGTCAAGAGGATTTGCGTTCCTTTTTGATATGTACTCCCTCTCAAATTTGGATGTAGCAGCTGTTTAGCTTTACTAATTAAAGAAATTTATTGTTTGAGCAAAAATAGCTTATCTTGAACGTAGCTAGTTTTGTTAAAAACTTACATATTACTGAATACAATAGCTTACTTTGAAGATATTAGAGTAAAATTATGGACCCTGCTTTCTTTTTTTACATTTATGATGTATATTTTTTTTTTATTTCGTGTGCATTATATATGAGAAGATTAAAAGGGAAGACGGGGATTCGAATATTAGATCCTTAACCTCAACTCTCCTAAGGAGGAAGTAGCAATCATTAGGGATTTCATCTTTAATCAAACGAAAAAGAAAATCAAGGCATTTCCATCAAAACAATTATTATTCCTTTATTATAAATGTAGCATCTAAATTCAATAATACTTTAAGAATTAAATGATTATCAATCAATATATTGGAACATTTATTTATAATTAAAATGATCATCAGTCAATTAAATAGATACGTATAAGGTAAGTAATTAATGATCATTATACTGTATAATGTTTAAAGTGCATGAAATTGTCACATTTATGCATAATATTTAAACTTTTTTTTTTCTTTAAACAAGGTAACTTAATATTTTCTTCTTAAACAGAAATATAATAGTTTGTATTTATTTCTTTTGATACGTATAATAGCCGGTATATATGTTAATGTAGAGTTTAATTGGCGGAACCAGATAAATATGTGAAAAATAGAAAACAATTCTTTTGTCACTAATAAAAATCAAATTTTCTAAAATTTCTTTTACTCTCAATCATTAGTTTTATTAATTACATAAAATATTTTATCTTAAATTATCTATTTATAATAAAACAAACAGCAAATTGTATGTAATTCTCTTATTATTTTAAATTAATTGTACACTAACTATATGCAATTTTAATCATTTATATACGTGAGATCTATTTAGATTTCATGCACATTCTATATAGATTTAAACAATTTGTGATTGAAATTAATAATTGTAAAACCATAATAATACAAAATTTTGAACTTGATAAGAATTTCTTTCCCGATTATAAATAACATTATTATGTGTGATTTAAAACATGTATAATATCTAAAAAAGCTTTTAAACTATTTTAAAAATAAAATTTTATTTTTTAATTGTGTTCAATCAAATTTTTATATTTTTTATTTTAAATTAAATAAATTTTTATAATTAATGATTGATCAACTATTATTAATTAAAAGAACACTTATTATTTTTATATCAGATGTCGCTAATGTGACAAGTTGACATCATCCTCCACATGATAATAGATGATGACATGGTATTATGATGTGGTCACGTGATAGCCTCTCCTCCACTCCGATGTCACATAATTCCTAATCAACAACATTTAATGCCATGTTGTTTGGCACGTGATAGTAACAACATCAAAATGACATGTCAACTTACCACGTAGTAGATGATGTGGTATAAAAGTACCAACTATACTGTTGACTAAAATGAGAATAACTTATTTGACTTAAAATAAAATTATAAGAATTTAATTGAACGTAATAAAAAGATAAATGTTTAATTAACTTTTTTAACATAGTTTAGAGATTTATTTAAGTCTTTAGTATTATAAAAATTACCATTATTATTTTAACTAATGATAACTAATTAACAATTAATCATGCATTTTTATTTAATTTAAAATAAAAATATAAAACTTGATTAAAAATAAAAAATAACAATTTATTTAAATTTTTTAATATAATTTAAAAAAATTTTAAACATTATGTCACTTTTCAATGACGATGGTGCAGGCCCCCTTTACATGATTTTGGTTTCCTTTAACATATTTAAGGAAATTACAACATATTTGTTGAATAATCTTGTTCATCTTCACCCACGTCATATAATAATAATATTCAAATGTCACAATTTCTTAAAGTAAGAAGTCCCACAGGCCTTTGGTAGGAATAACCCGCACACGCACTTATCCATGGTAGAAAATTTTTAAAATATTAACTTTTTACATTTGAACCTTTTTATTTTAAATTTATTTTAATTTTATCTATTTTTTTAATTTTAAATTTATTTTAATTTAGTGAGAAAAGGAGAGAGACAGTTAAATAAAGAGAAAGAAATGGTAAAAAATGAATAAATTACATTACATTACAAGAAAGTAGCCATCACCATTGCTGGATTTCTCTCTGAACTAGTGCACCAGTAGGGATGCTTCAATACCTCCACAAAACCAGCCCATTTGTACCCAAGATTCTAGCAAGAACTGGATGATCACTTGATGATTCATTCCACTTTCATAAACATCTTTATCTCTACTTAAAAAAGGTCAAGATAAACAGGACAAACAAAAGGACATCATCATAGACCAATGAGCCTGTTTAACAAATGCATCTTCCAAATGATTGAAAGGAATATCAATCAGCCAAAGCACATGCCACTAAATCAAGTCATTCAAATAAAGGTCTAAACTTTGAATAATTAAGGGATTAAATATTTAGGTAAAAAATAATGCAACCCAAGGCCAACTGAGAGACATCCAGCTATTTGGTAATGACAATGGTGGAAATATGTAGAAAGGGCCAATGTATAAATTCCCTGCATATATAAGATTCCATAGAATTACTCATTTCGAGTTTTCAACTCTTCACAAATGGCTAAAAACAGTTCATCTCAGCAGAATGAATCAGATCTCTGGTTTTCATCTTTTCTCTAGGAAGAGATAAAACCGGTGCAAGTCAGTTCTTAAGACAGCTGATTCTGAAACTTCCAAGAATCAAACTAAATTGTATCAGCATCCCCTAAGCCGTGACGACAACAACCATCTTCACAGGATTTCCAGAAGCAACGACATTACAAGGGAAAGCCTTGTTTAGTAATTAAGGGTCATGGAAACAAACCGTTGCAAATTGGATATCTCCAGGCAAAAACAATCAACACTCAAAACCCACATTATTAATTCAACTCCAATTGCTTTCAAGTGATACTCAAAACCCCCCAAAAATTATGCAATTAAAATTCAACACCAAAATAATTGATAATGCATAATAAAAATACAGTCTTTTCAGAAAAAAGATAAATAGATACCTAAATTTCGGATATTGGGTTTTAAAGAGGAAGTAGCAATGATTAGTTTAAACTTGAATAGTTATAGATATAATATATTAGTTGTGAATAAAACTTCATTATGATTAATGAATGAAAATTAGGCATTTCATCTTTATAAAACGAAAAAGAAAATCAAGACATTTCCATCAAAGCAATTATTATTCCCTTATTATATATGTAGCATCCAAATCCAATAATATACTTTAAGAATTAAATGATCATCAATCAATATATAAATAAGAACATTTATAATTAAAATGATCATCAATCAATTAAATAGATATGTATAAGGCAAGTAATTGAATCATTGTATAATGTGTAAAGTGCATGAAACTGTCAAATTTATGCATAATATCTATTTTTTTTTCTTTAAACAAGGAAACTTAATACCTTCTTCTTAAACAAAAATATAATAGCTTATATATAGTCAGTATATATGTTAATGTAGAGTTTAATGGGCCGAACACGATAAATATGAAAAACAAAAATCGTTCTTTTGTCACTGATAAAAATCAGATTTTCAAAAAAAAAAATTTCACACTCAATCATTATTTTTATTAATTACAAATAATATTATTATCTTAAAATAAGACGCAAATGGGTAAAGTTTTAGGCGATTCGTGTAGTGACATCGGAGAAGGGGGATGGGAGGTCGATGGCGGTGATGTCGAGGAATTCTCGCCGGGGGGGGGCAGATTGCGGTGAGGGATTGGTCGGTTTCTTTTAAGCTATAGATGAAAGTTGACACTTTTTTGGGTGAAGTAGAAAAAAAAAAAGAAAAGTAAAAAACCCCAAAAGTTTGAAGTCAGAAAGTGGGAAGAGGTTTCTGCATTAACATTTAAAGATACATTGAGGTTAAATGGGTTAGATTTTGGACAATTCGAGTAATGGCATCGAATAACGAAGTGGTAGGTCGACGACAGTTACATTGAGGAAGTCTAATCATGAGCAATGGATTGCAGTTAGTGATTGAGCAATTTCCTTTAAGCTAGAGAGCAAAGTTGATGTTTTTTTTTAAAAAAAAAAAGAAGTAGGAAACCCTCAATATTTGGGAGTAAAATTAAGATAGGTTTAGGGGTTGGGTTTTTCATCCAAGCTCACAATTTTAGCTCAATTTTGGTCTGAACTTTGGATATAGTTTTTAAGCTAAAGCCTAACTCGATCCGGTCTCCTTAAATTATTTTATTAATAAATAATGTATGTTTTCTTTCATTTTAATTTTAAAATATTTATTTATAATATTAATTTAAAATATTATTATATTCTGATAATTAAACAATATGTAAATGAGCAATACATGGTTAGGCTCAACTTCGAAAAGGAAGCCTCGGGCTTGGGTTAAACTTAAAAAAAAAAAAGTTTAATGAGCTCCGTCTATGACCAGCACTTTAGATTCTGTCTTTCTTATATATGAAATATTATTTAATTCAAAAATAAGAACAATCAATTAAATATAAAATTTACAAAGATAGGTCATGAATGTATGATTTTAATTAATATTATTTATTTTTGTTAGTTCAAAGGGTAATATATAATTATTTTTTCTTATTTTCATATTATAGTGATTCATTTTAATTTTAATAAATAGTTATTTATTATATTCAAAATTTACGATTATAGTGAGGTGACTTTAAAATTTCAAGATAATTTTCACATACTCGAGTGCACAAAATTAATTATTACTCTATAATTAGCACATAGAACTTAACGACTTTGAATTTAACTCTTTTTATAATAAATTCGTTTGCAACTCCGCTGCCAATTTCTCCCAAAAATCCACGTCTTCCACTCTGGTTGGATAATATCGTCTCAGGTTTCACTACGGCTACCATCCTCCTCCTCCTCCTATCTCACCCCACGCCTTCCTAACGACAAACTCTTCTTCGGTCCTCTTCTCCCTATAACCACAAGCCCAAGGTAACGTCTTTCCAATTTCACTTCTCCGCTTCTTTTTTTTATAAAACTTCAGCGTCGAAGCCGAGAATGAAGCTACTTCGTTATTTTCTTCTCACCTCCTCCTCAAAATTTGACCTCAATTAGTAATTACAAAAAATTGTAATTAAACATTAATTGTGCTTAAAAACCATTTGCCATTTTTTTTTTTTACTTTTGTAATCACTTATGTTCGCCTTTCTGTTTGCATACATAATTGGGACTTAACCAACCCTGGAAACTTGAGATACTGTCAATTAAGTCCAGACTCACAAAACCCAAAAAGACTCCTGCTACGAACCCCACTACATTACTTAAAGAACCTCACAAGTATTTTGATCAAGTAAGCATCACCCTCCGTTCTGGTGATGGCGGCCACGATGCAATCCTTATAGCATGCCTGACCAACAAAAAGCTGCGAAGTCACTCACAAGGAAAACATGAGAATAAAGAGAAGACAAAGAAGAAACCCTCATATAAAAGGGGTTTTGATGGTTCACTTATCTTTCCAATGAGTGGTCATGGTGGAGATGTAGTGATTTATGCCGATGAAAGAAAAGACACATTACTGGAATTTCATGAGAAGAGCCGGTATAATGCAAAACGTGGTGGCAATGTTTATGCCATGGACGTTTTAACTTCTCGATTGCTTGACGGCCTTACTGCCTGTAGGTTTGTGATGCTTCTCTATTAGATACCATCTAAGACACCTGGCTTTTCATTTAGGGAAACTGAGTGTCAATTGTAAAACGTACCTAAGAGTAGGTCAGGGCATACAATGAAGCTGCACCCTTTTTTTTAATAGTACAGTTGATTACTAAGCGATTTGGAATTGGACTTAAATTTAACTATTTGGGTCGTGGAAGATGAAGATAGGGGCAAATCGTGTAATTGGACTAAAAAAAGGGTTTTGCTGCTTAGGATTATAGGTAAATTAGTAAATGTTTAATATCGTTGATCTTTTGAGATGAAATATTTATTTTGAAATTAGATCTAAAGTTGAATTGTATGACAAAAGCTCAATGACTTGGATATATTTTATCCTTATTTAATATATATTATATTTCAAAGGTGATGAGGGCGTGAGGAGATTTACTTGTTGAAATGCATGTATGCTGTTTAATGTGTTGAGAGGAGCCTATGGGCGAGGCGGTCTGAGGAAGAGCCATATAGTTCTGTCATGGTTGGATTAAAGGATTTCATCTTTCCAAAAATACTTGTTCTCTTGAGAGCTTGTAGATGACATTGATCGTAGTTTAGCTTGTGCTTGATTCCTTGATGTGCGCGTATTCCTAATATTGGTTATAGTTCCTTGTTACAAGCACTGTTGCTAATCGTAGTCTACTTTTAACCTGTACATGAATAGTTAAGCTGCAGTTAGGCTATACCGGTTTTAGTCATGTTTGGTTAGTAACAGGTAAATTGATGATTTTAGATTTGTGGATATTTTGTTTATGTATTTATTGGAAACAATGCTAGGATGGTGCTTAAGGGGACAAAAAGAGTTTGATCTCAGCAACATGCCTTTCATCTTTTCTGGAGAGAATGCTTAGAGAAGGTGGGGCACTAGAGAATGCCAGGTTCCCATTACAGACAATTTTCAGCTTTTCTATTCCTTAAGGATCTTCAAACAGCTGCAAATGTTATCCATTTTAGTTTCTTCAATAGTGGCAAGTTTGGTTTGCTATGTGTTTTGTCGACATTGATATGTTTCATTTCATATGGTTCAAAAGCCCTTTGGTGGGCCTATCTCTCACTGATAAATATTCATAAAATCTTGATTGTTGCATGCTCCATGTGCGTACGCGGTCATATTGCACAGATGGCCTTTATGGACAGGAATCTCTTTCTTTTGTTACATTACTTTAAACTTGTTTGCTGTGGTTCACAAACCTGTCTTTTACTCTCTTTAAGTTATTTATAGATTTCTATCCGATCACCTTGAATTTTGCAGTCTGGGTTGCTGCGAATCTTGTCATTTTCTTATACATTCATCGTACTACTCTATTGTGTTACTGTTTGGTGCCAACCAGTGACAGTGGATTCTTGGACTTTCATTTCTTTATTTTAGTTGACTGAGCCCAATAAGTTAGCCAGTCTGTTAAATGTCTTGACTTGCACCATGTGAGTATTTCCACATCTTGTCAGCAGCCACTCCGAGAGCAGAATTTTTTTACCTGCTGTTCAAAATATATAGTCTAACCCTATCTAAGTTTTTTTCAAGCTTCAGCCGCACCTCATTACCTCTTTGGTCTTTCGCCTTAGCCGCTTCTCTGAATCCCCTTGCCGTGCTCGTTCGTTATCGGAGGTGTGAGCCGCGCCTACTTGCTGCTTCTCTCTCTTTGTCGTGCACTGTCGTTCACCTTTTTACCTCTTTGCTGTGCGTCGTCGTTTGCCTGTTTGCCGCGTCTGCTACTGTACCAGTGAGCCCTTTTGCATCTTTGCTTACATTGTTTGATTTGTGTTTTGAATGGTAAATAATGTAAACAATTTGTGTTTTGGGTCAAGTTTTTCTAATAGAATTTAGTGCATATTTTATTGTGGCGAACGGAAAAGTCATTCCCTGCTTAATCTTAATTCTTTTTTAAGAAGATGTTCGTTTTACGAAATGATTATTTTCGAGAGAGAAGTTGAAATAGTCATTATTGACCTCCTTTGATAATGTCTACTCCAAATGTGAAAAAATAGACTAAAAACATTATTAGACAAAAATACTCTTAATCAATTTTAAAAATTATTATCTTATATAAGATATAGATTATTTATTTATCCTCTGATTGCCATTTGTTTAGTGTCTTCTATTTTGGACTCCTATTAACTTGTCTTTTATGTCTTGAGCAGCCTATAGATAACTCAGCAACGAGGAGTTCCAGAGAGTCAGTGTGCTGACCTTGCCCCATATATGGATCCCTCAAATTCCATTTCCTCTGACGAAGAGACTGTGCAAGCAGAGATCTCCACCCGTTTGAAAGGTGAATTATACAAGGCTGCACTTGATGGCAATGTCGAAGCATTCATTGCTTACCAGGGGCCTCTTCATTGCCTGGTGACCCCAAACCAAAACACAGTGCTCCATATTTATTTGGCAATCCCAAATTACAGGATTATAGCCTTTTGGCCTTTTAAATTCAGAATCCCACTCAAAAATTCAAGATCCACCAACTTTGTGGAAGAAATTGTTAACAGGAGCCCATCACTACTACTGAAACCCAATGCCAAAGGTGAAATTCCTTTGCAAATTGCAGCGAGGTTTGGGCATGCTAACATAGTGGAGCTTCTTGTTAAGCGCGCAAAAGCTGAACATAGACACCTAGAGAACGGGATAGAACCAGCAAAGCGGATGCTGAGAATGACGGATAATGAGGAAAATACAGCTTTGCATAAAGCAATTCGATATGGCCATCTTGATGCGGTTCATGCATTGATTCAAGAAGACCCTGGTTTCTCATATTCTGTTAATAAAAGCGGCGAGACTCCACTTTACATTGCAGCTAGGAGAGGATATCATCGCTTGGTGAAAGTGATATTAGATAAATGTGAATCCGCTAAACATGATGGCCCCTGTGGTAGAACAGCTTTGCATGCAGCAGTTATGGCTGCTGATAGAAGTAAGTTTATGGAAAGTAATTTGTTTTTTTCTTTAAAGAAAATCAAACATTGATAATAAGTCATAAAATATAGAATTCTTTGAAAAAAAACATATATGAGGTGACCTTTTATTAATATTATTGTTATTTTAAATTTCATATAGGGAGTACAAGAGAAATCTTACGGAAGAGATCGAATTTGACAAAAGCAACAGATGAAAATGGACGGACTCCGCTTCACTATGCTGCACATATCGGTTACCGGTACCAAATTGTGAAGCTATTGTTGGAATGTGATGAATCTGCAGCCTACATAACTGATAAAGAGAAGATGACACCTCTTCTTATGGCGGCTAGGCAAGGCCATAATCTGACAATGAGAGAGATTATCAATCATTGTCCAGGCTGTTGCGAAATTGTGGACAAAAGGGGCTGGAATTTTTACCACTTTGCTGCCGCTTCTTTACCTATCACAAACTTGCATGAAATATTCTTTGGACCTAATTGTAGAAGACTTGTAGACGAAGAAGATATCCATGGAAACACGCCTTCTCAGGTGTTTGCGGCTTCCCGCTTATCTCCTCCAATTGGTACTCTTGATTTTGTTACAGATGATATGGTAACGATTAGAAAGGACAACCTTGATTCCAAGAAAAAGGTAATTGCAAATAACATTTAGGACACTTTAGAGCCATTATATTTCTTTCATTAAAAAAAAACCTACTATATATGTTTCTAATTTCGAGTATAAAAATTTTAGGGGTTACAAATAACTTCAACAATGTTTTCCAACTCTATTATGATTCCTAAAAAGGATAAGGAATGTGGTTGTAGGAACAAATCTTCCAATTATTAGATGAAGTCGGAAGTGGGGAAGTGGCCGGTGTAGCAGTTACGCCGCTACTCGTGCGTAAGAAGGGAAACCACCAGGGCTTTGATAAGGACAGAGAGGCTCGAGCAGTGGTGGCAGGGCTTATCGTCACCGTAACATTTGCCGCAGCACTTACCTTACCCGGTGGCTACAAGAGTGATCAAGGCACAGCAATGCTAAGTCATAACTATGCTTTCAATGCATTTGTTATAGCAGATGCCATAGCCATGATTTCCTCTGTGTTAGTTATTAACTTTAACTTATGGTCCTCGCGACCCAATGTAACTGGAAGAGAACGTCAATATTCAACACACCTCATGGCGATGTTCGCCGGTATTGCTGAAGTAGCGCTGGTGGTAGCTTTCGTCACAGGCTTATATGCTGTGTTAAAACCTTCCTCGGCACTTGCTATTAGCACTTCCATCATTATCTTGGGCTTCTTTATATGCTATTATCGGTTGAGTCTTAAAATTGTAGATGTTCTTTAGATCAGTTGTTTTAATTGCTTGAGCATATTTAAGTCCGCAGAGATCCACTAGGTATGACATTTTAAACAAAAATTACTTATTATTGAATAAAAGGGTTTACTTTACATGTTATTGAATAAAATAACTTACCTTTAAACGTAATAGAGTAAAAATATTTACTCTGCTCTCTTTTTTTTTACATTTATCATGCACATTTTTTTTTTGTGTGTTTTATATAAGAAGACAAAAAGGGGAGACGGGATTCTAATATGAGATCCTTAACCAACTCTCTTAAGGAGGAAGTAGCAATTAGGTTAAACTTGAATCCTTATAGCTATAATATATATGATTAAGGAATGAAAATTATGGATGTCATAATATCTTTAGAAAAACGAAAAAGAAAATCAAGGCATTTCCATCAAAACAATTATTATTCTTTTATTATATCCTTATTATATATGTAGCATCCAAATCCAATAATATCCTTTAAGAATTAAATGATCATCAATTAATATATAAATAAGAACCTTTATAATTAAAATGATCATCAATCAATTAAATAGAAATATATAAGGTCCGTAATTGATGTCCATTGTATAATGTTTAAGTGCGTGACACTGTCACATTTATGCAAAATATCTAAAATTTTTTTTTTAAACGAAGGTAACTTAATATTTTCTTCTTAAATAGAAATATCAATAATTTGTATTTATTTCTTTTTGTACGTGTAATAGTCAGTATATATGTTAATACAAAGTTTAATTGGCGGAACATGATAAATATGTGAAAAATAAAAAACATTCTTTTGTAACTAATAAAATTAGATTTTCAAAAATTTATTTTACACTCAATCGTTAGTTTTATTAATCACATATAATAGTTTATCTTAAATTATCTATTTATAATAAAACAAATAGCAAATTGTATGTAATTCTCTTATGATTTTAAATTAATTGTATACAACTATATGCAATCTCAATCATTTATATATGCGAGATCTATTTAGATTTCTTGCAAATTTTATATTGATTTTAAACAATTTGTAATTGCAATTAATAATTGTAAAACCATAATAATACAAAAATTTGAACTTGATATGAATTTCTTTCCTGGTTATTAATAACATTATTATGTGTGATTTAAAACATGTATAATATCTAAAAAAGATTTTAAATTATTTTGAAAATTTTAAATAAATTTTTATTTTTTTATTGTGTTCAATCAAATTTTTATATTTTATTTTAAATTAAATATGTCATTATAATTAATGATTTATCAATTATTGTTAATTAAAATGACACTTGTCAATTTTATATGAAATGTCGTTAATCTAACAAGCTGACATCACCCTCCACCTCGATGCCACATAATTCCTTTTTAAAAAAAATGACTTTATTAGCCTTAGCAGTCAAAAAATATCATTATTAGTCTAAGATTGTAATTGTCAACATTTAATGCCACATAATACCTAATCTATAATATTTAATATCACGTCATTTGCTACGTGACAATGATAATATCAAAATAACAAATTAATCTGTCACGTAATAAATGATGTGACATAAAAGTGTCAATTATATCGTTGATTAACAGAATTAATCAACAGTTAATAAGAATAACTTATTTTATCTAAAATAAAAATTTAAGGACTTAATTGAACGTAATAAAAGGTTATAGTTTTAATTAACTTTTTTGACATAGTTTAGGGATTTATTTCAGTATTTAGTCATATAAAAATTACTAGTATCATTTTGATTAATGATAGTTAATCAACAGTTAATTATGTGTTTCTATTTAATCCAAAATAAAAATATAAGACTTAATTAAAGATAAAAAATAATTTATTTAAATTTTTATATAATTTAATTTTAAAAATATATAATGTCACTTATCAATAAGGATGGTGCAGGCCCTTTTTACATGATTTTGGTTTCCTAACATTTTTAAGGAAATTGCAACATATTTGTTGAATAATCCTATTCATCTTCGTCAACGTCATACACAATAAAATCTCAATAAATTAATACTTGATAAATTAATAATTTTGATTAAATAATATTTTTGATCGGTCTCAATTTAGGACTAACATGGTAAATTAATAATTTGTTAAATTTATAAGATAATACATTTAAAAAAACCATTGATCCCACTTAATATATAAATTAATAATCTCTTTATACATTAAAATTAGATATACATGACTCAATTAAAAAGCCTTTGTAAAATATAAATCCAATGTTATTTGCTTCTTCTTGAAATTGATGTCTCATTAGACTTCATCTTTAATTTTTCTTAATACATTAAAAGGTTTTGATGTAGTATTCTCGTATTGCAAGAGAAAATTAAGTAATGTGATCGTTGCTTTGAATGCATCTTGATCATATTTGATATTGTTGCTTGGCTTACTTATAAGTTAAACTTTTCTGACACCCACTATTGCAATTGCTTTTGGGTGCAATTTTGATTTTTTATACTGTACATGTTCACATAATACTTTATATATTTCATTCATTATTATTGATTTCTTTACATATTAAGAAGGTTATTGTGTTTAGTTTTACCGTTTGTGATATTATATGTTCTTTTTATATATGTTTTTATTTGACTTAATATTCATAAAATATATTAATTAAGTATATATAGAATGAAATTTTAATTTCTTGTAAAAATAGATAGATTCATGACTTCTATTTAATAAGATTAATTACATTTATGAACTTGTTTTGATTAAACAAATATATAGAATAATGATAATTAATAATTTGATAGCATTCGTATAATCACAATACGCAATACATATATTAAATTTAATGTTTAAAAAAATAAAAAATACCTTAATAGATTAATTTTTTATTGATTAATATATAAATTAATAAATTATTCATTTATCGATTAAATAATATTTCGTTTAATTAATAACTTTTCATGATCTCAATAGTATTAATTTATAGAAATTTTATTGTAATAATATTCAAATGTTACAATTTCTTGAAGCAAGAAGTCCGACAAGTTTTTGGTAGTAATAACCTGCACACACACTTATCCATGGTAGAAAAAGTTTAAAATATTTATTTTTTATAATTTATAATTAAAATTTAAATATTTTAATTTTAAATTTATTTTAATTTGGTGAGAGAACGAGAGAGGCTGAATGAGGAAACATCATATCCCTCTTAATAATTATTTTTTATTTTTATAATTCAAATAACAATCACAGCAATTATCTGAAAATATATGCTCCGTATAACAGCTGCATCAGGACAACATCATCATGTTGCAGGACATATCACTGAAATTTGGGACTCCGCTCACTCAACATCGAAGCAGGAAGTAATAACAATTCCTTTCAATATCAACGGTGACCAGAAAATTATGCAAATTTCAAGCACAATGAGAAAGGAAACACGCATTCACCTCAATATTGGCTCATTTGTTCAGAGTCAGACTACAGAATTCCTATATTGAGAGGACACATCCATCTACATGACCCCTAATCTTTACAAGAAGGGTGGAAGGTAATTTAACAAATGTACATATATTATATATACTGCTTGCATTACCCAGAAACATTTCTTCATCACTGTGAAACCACGAGAACAAATGTATAAACACAGTAACTTTTGCTATACAACCATTCATTCACAGGTCCACTTCATCAGACCATGGCAATGAAATTGGTCCAAGTGAATCGGCATTTAGGCTGGCTAGCAACTCAAAGTCCCTACTTGCACTTATCCATCTTACTGCAAGCACCAAGAAACAAACCACAACATCCTTCTCTATCTTTGAAAGGTCATCACTTATGAAGACTGGTTTCACACCAGGCACATAGTGGTAATTCGGCATTTTCCAAGCTGACAGATAAGCTATTCTCACAGGTCCACATCTCAAGAACACACCACGATGACATATGTGGTGTACAACTCCTTGCAATACTTCTCCCTTGAAGGGCTTGAAGGTCCGACAAGTAAACACCACAGTGAAGACCATATTCCCTGACTCATCCACAACATCACCTTTACCTATGCTCTTCAAGCTAGTTACAGAAAGGAAGTAACCATGATCCTCACTGGCTCTCTCCTTAAACAGGTCCTCAAGTAGCAATACTAGAATGGACCTCTGTGAAACCAGTCCTCTTTTATCCAAGTTTCCAGCATGCACCTTCACATCCCTTTGCAATTCCACTTCAGAAAACATATCTTGTATCAACTTCAGAAAGACAAAAAAATCAGAATCAATAGAAAGGTCATAACAAATTAAACATCTGCTTCTAGAAAAGAACTTGTAAGACTCAATGATTAAAACAGAAATAAATCAGATGACATACCACGTAAATCAAGTAATTACAATAAGTGTTCAAACTATGAAGAATTAATGGATTAAAGGTTACAGAGAAAAATAAGAAAGAAAACAAAGTTGGACCATGACATAATGATATTCTTAAGAAAGCTGGTCTGAAATTTGAGGAAAGTAAAATAGATTATGCTAGCAGCTCTGTTAACAATTATACCAATGCACCCCTCCACTCCCACCAAGCATCATGCAAGTGGAATGGAAGTTCCACGAAAGTTCACATATGCAACAAGTGTATAATTTTATCAGAAAGCTAGATCTTTCAATAGGAAGCCCTTTCAATATAATGAATGATGGGCTTCTCTCATGCAAAAACACGATATACAAAGGTCATAAGCATGCTCTCAATGTTTTTAAATTTTCTTATAATTTTTTGTTGTTTTGGCAAGAACGACTTCCTGATATACTTCTGCCAGAAGGGTATGAAGAGATGAGAACATAGATGCACACATCTACATCACCCATGACCCATCCTTTGGCTATAAAATTATACACCAAGCTATTTAATACAAGAAAGAAGCCATCACCATTGCTGGATTTCTCTCTGAACTAGTGCACCAGTAGGCATGCTTCAATACCTCCACAAAACCAGCCCATTTGTACCCAAGATTCTAGCAAGAACTGGAAGATCACTTGATGATTCATTCCACTTTCATCTCTACTTAAAAAAGGTCAAGATAAACAGGACAAACAAAAGGACATCATCATAGACCAATGAGCCTGTTCAACAAATGCATCTTCCAAATGATTGAAAGGAATATCAATCAGCCAAAGCACATGCCATTAAATCAAGTCATTCAGATAAAGGTCTAAACTTTGAATAATAAAGGGATTAAATATTTAGGTAAAAAATAATGCAACCAAAGCCAACTGAGAGACATCCAGCTATTTGGTAATGACAATGGTGGAAATATGCAAAAAGGGCCAATGTATAAATTCCCTGCATATATGAGATTCCATAGAATTACTCATTTCAAGTTTTCAACTCTTCACAAATGGCTAAAAACAGTTCATCTCAGCAGAATGAATCAGATCTCTGGTTTTCATCTTTTCCCTAGGAAGAGATAAAACCGGTGCAAGTCAGTTCTTAATGCAGCTGATTCTAACACTTCCAAGAATCAAACTAAATTGTATCAGCATCCCCCTAAGCCATGACGACAACTACCATCTCCACAGCATTTGTAGAAGCAACAACATTACAAGGGAAAGCCTTGTTTAGTAATTAAGGGTCATGGCATCAACCCGTTGCAAATTGGATATTTCCAGACCAATATTTCTGAAAGAAATTATGGGAAAAAGAGATTCTCTTTCCATCTTAGTGCTAAAACAGCAAACTCCAATCCTTTGAACTTGGACCAGATAAGTTTCAAAATTTAATATTTTCTATTGCACCAAAAACAATCAACACTCAAAACCCACATAATTAATTCAACTTCAATTGCATTCAAGTGCTACTCAAAACCCCCAAAGTTATTCAATTAAAATTGAACACCAAAGCAATTGATGATGCATAAACAAAATACTGTCCTTTCAGAAAAAGATAAACAGATACCTAAATTTTGGATATTGGGTTTTGCGGGAAACAACCTGGCTAGCTGCAAACCGCTAAATAGGCTTTCTTATTCTTGCTTCCGCCAAACAACGGTTTCTCCGCCGGGGGAAATCAGAAAACCGGAACGCCGAGCTCAGCGTAGATAGTGCCAGCTATGGTTCGATAAAGTGCGCACGTTTTCTTTTGGGATTTGTTTAGTTTAGTTGGTTTTCCAAAACCATAGGCCAAGCTCTTACCAAAGGCACATTTATATCAATGTCACCGATTTTATATTAATAAATATCTTTTAATTTATAAATGTAGTAAAATTTTTATAAATTAATAATTTGGAGAGTAGGAAAATTTATTAATTAATTAAAATATTATTTAATTAATAAATTAATAATTTATTATTTTATATATTAATTAATAAAAATTAATTTAATAAGATATTTTTTATTTTTTAAAACTTTGAACTTAATACTTAATTATCGAATTACGAATTATCATTATTTTATATATTTATTTCATCAAAACAAGTTCATAATTAAAATTAATCTTATTAAATAGTAATTATAAATTAATTTACTTTTACAATAAATTAAAATTACTTTTGATATATACTTAATTAGTATATTTCATGAATATTAATTTAAACAAAACTTTATATAAACAGAACATATAATATCATAAACGATAAAACTAAACAATATGATTTTTCATCTTAAAAGTGTAAATTAATAATGACAAAGGAAAAGTTAATGAGACATCAATTTAAAAAAAATAAATAAATAATATTGAAATCATATTTTACAAAAACTTTTTAATTAACTCGTGTATATATATAATTTTAATGTATAAAGAAATTATTTTGATGTATGAGGATATTATTAATTTATATATCAAGTGAGATGTATGTGTTTTTTTAAATATATTATCTTATAAATTTAACGAATTATTAATTTATCACGTTAATTTTAAATCAATATTAATTAAAATTATTATTTAATTAAAATTATTAATTTATCGAATATTAATTTATAAATTTTACCAAAAGTGAATTTTTTCACCTACACGTGTAGGATCGAGGTAAAACTAATACAATCAAAACTTAGTTAACTCTTTTGATATATGTTATTTATTTGAATATTGTGTTATTTAATTTATTTTGTTTTTATAATACTTAAAAAAAATCATATTTCATAAAATGTGTAAATATTAATAGTATTAATCAATAGTATTTTTTTTTAAACAAAAGAAAATTTGCACTTCCTCATCAGTAAAATTTTAATTTTTAAAAGTATTGATTATTATTTAAACCTATAGTTTGCATTTTACTTTTTAAAACTAAAAAAAGTAATAAAATAAAGAGACAAATTACTATGGAAAAGGTTTGATACCAGCACTGTTTTTATATTTCTCCAGGATTAAGATTTGAGATTAGTTAACCTGCTATAGGAAAACTCCAAGCTATATTTGGATTAGAATCCTCGTGCAACCAAACAGGCCTCAGATATTTCTTCCCCGCCATGGATAACAATAGTCACCAGACACAAGCCTTTAAACCCTCCCCCCAAAACCTCCAAATCCAAATAGCGTTTGTTAAAATACCAGTCTCTCTTCCCCTCTGATTCTTTTATGCATTTTTTCTTCAACTAATCAATGACTCTATTACCCACTCGCCAATTCCATCCAGCAACAACAACAAAATCAACCTTCTTGGATTCGTTTCAAACCCGTCTCTCCAAGTTCCATGGCCTCCCTCTCCCTTTTTGCAGTTATGATTCATCAAATTTCCCTCTCAAAACCTCAACTTTGTATGCAGCCAACTATACTGTCACTTCAAACTCACTATTTCACCAATACCCGAAAAGCAAAACCAAAGCTTTTCCCACCAAGGATCCTACCTTTAGAAGTAATTGGTTAGATAGTTGGAACAAAACCCACAAAGGATTTGGGCCTAGACCACCCAAAACAGTGTTCAATTATAGAAAAAAGGGGGATGTATGGAGCTTGTCTTATTCTCAGAGTGATAACAATGGGAGGAGTAGTAGTAGTACAATGGAGAAAATAGTGGAGAAATTGAAGAAATTTGGATACATTGGAGAGGAAAATGAGCAGAAAGAAAAGGGTGAGGAAGAGCCAAAGAGAGTGATTGAAAGAGGGTCTATAGAGGATATTTTTTATGTGGAAGAAGGAATGTTACCAAATAATAGAGGTGGATTTTCAAAAGAGTCACCTTTGGGGATGGAAAATGTGTTTGGAAGTGATGGGGAAGTGAGGTTTCCGTGGGAAAAGAGAAAGGAGGACGAGGAGGAAGGGGGGTGGACAGCGAGAAGAGATAGTAAAACTTCGTTGGCAGAATTGACTCTGCCTGAGTCTGAACTTAGGAGGTTAAGGAACTTGACGTTCCGGACGAAGAGTAAGGTGAGAATTAAGGGTGCTGGTGTTACTCAGGAGCTGGTGGATACAATTCATGAGAAGTGGAAGACTGAGGAGATTGTCAGGTTAAAGATTGAGGGGGCACCTGCTCTTAATATGAAAAGAATGCATGAGATATTGGAGGTTTGCTTCTGATGAACTTTAATTGCTTTTGTTTAGTTCTGTTTTTGTAAATTTGTAGAAAGTTTTTAAAATTTTTCCTTGGAATTTAGTCCAAATAAGAGAGGAATAAACCAAATTGATAAATGAAAATGTGAAATTAAGTACATTTTTTGAGTCCTCACCAATAATTGAATCTTGACTTTTGAGAATTTAAATACGTTTTCGAATGCCATGTTTACTCCAAACTTTTGCTGGTTGGGCAGTGATATGATTTCACCTGTTGACTGTTGTACCAAAAAAAAATAAGGAAGTATAAGTAATAGACTAACAGGATAATTTTAGGGGACAATAATATGTAAGAATGTTATAATACTATCTCAATCTCTGAAAAGTTTGTTACTCTGTCTTTCGCTAATTTTGCTTTTTCATCTTTTTGTTTTGTGCAGAGAAAAACTGGAGGATTAGTAATTTGGAGGTCCGGGACATCTGTTTCTTTATATAGAGGCGTGAGTTATGAGGTTCCTTCAGTGCACCTGAGCAAACGAATATATAAGAGAAACGAGACATTTACATATGCCTTACCATCCGTGTCTGATAAAACTAAGGATCTTTCTAGCTTGGGTTCTCATAAAGATGTGGTTTCACCTCAAGCAAACTCTGAAACTGCTGCTGAAGGGAATAAAGATACAGAATCATTGCCAGAAATAAGGTATGAGGATGAAGTAGACAAGCTGTTAGAGGGCCTGGGTCCCAGGTACACAGATTGGCCAGGATGTAATCCATTACCAGTTGATGCAGATTTGCTTCCTGGAATAGTTGCTGGGTATCAGCCTCCATTTAGAGTACTTCCTTATGGAGTAAGATCTTCTCTCGGACTAAAGGAAGCAACATCTTTGAGAAGACTTGCCAGAGTTCTTCCTCCACACTTTGCTATAGGTATGCTACATTTTCTTGGGTCACCGCATATGATCTGAAGGTGGTTCTTTTGAATGTCTAATGAAGTATACATCTCCAGGTAGAAGTAGGCAGCTCCAAGGTCTGGCTGTGGCCATGATTAAATTGTGGGAAAAAAGTTCTATTGCAAAGATCGCACTCAAACGAGGAGTGCAACTGACTACTAGTGAGAGAATGGCTGAAGATATCAAGGTATTTGAACTAAATTGTCTAAATCACTCGGTTTTAATCTCTATGTCAACTAGTATATGATACTTTGGATCCTATTTTTTTGGGTCTGTTTATGTCCCCTGAGCTCCAAAATGTTTTAGGGGAAACAGCTTAGCTTTTTGGATACTTACCGGATAGTGTGCTTATTCATGGCCAAAAGAATGATCTGTGAATGTATTTTATTTTCTTTTCAAGCACATAAGCCAGTGTTAGAGTCTTACTGCCTCTATGTTAGTGGATGTTGTCAACTGTCCCAACTCTCATCTTAATGCCAACTTGCCCTATGTTGTTTGGAATCTAGGTTTCGAAGTCCTTGCCATTGGACCCATGAGGAATAAGTTAAATCAACTTAACTATGGACTAAGCATAACTATTCTTTTTTGTGTGCCATAAGAAGTCCACATTCCTTCAATAATTGGTTAATTCATTCAACTAAATAATGCAGCTTGATCAAACTTCCCATATTCTTCTGTTCTGGCTATCATTATGATTTTAAGAATATATTGGTGATACAGCTGCCTGAATAATTTAATCAGTGTTTCCATTTAATTTTTTTAGAAGAAAACAAACATGATATGTCTTGGTGATGTGGACACTTACTGGTATTGGTATCAGTTACATTTGATAAACTTTTAAGGGCAACTATTTGGATTCTGAAAACACCAGATTGAACAGTTGATAACATACTTCTGTTGATTGGCTGCAGAAATTGACAGGGGGCATGCTTCTCTCTAGAAACAAGGACTTCTTGGTCTTCTACAGGGGAAAGAACTTTTTGTCACCAGATGTTGCTGAAGCATTAGTGGAAAGGGAGAGATTGGCAAAGTCCCTACAAGATGAGGAGGAGCAAGCACGGTTAAGAGCATCAGCTTTTCTTGTCCCAAGCACTGAAGTGGCTGAGCAATCAGGAGCTGCAGGTACCCTTGGAGAAACTTTGGATGCAGATGCTAGATGGGGAAAGAGGTTGGACAATCATCATAAGGAAAAGGTGATGAAGGAAGCAGAAATCTTGAGGCATGCCAACCTAGTCAGGAAACTTGACAAGAACCTAGCTTTTGTGAGTTCCTTGAATTTTGGGTCACTATGTTTCCATGCATTATTTTTTAGTTTTATATGCTGAAATACTGCCATTACCTGCAATTTGTAGATTTATATGCTAAATAGGTTTGAGTGGGTAAATTTTTCCTTTCAGGCTGACCGAAAGCTATTGAAAGCTGAACGAGCCTTAACTAAGGTGGAAGATTATTTAAAACCAGCAGACAGGCAGGCAGATCCAGAAAGCATAACTGATGAGGAAAGGTTTATGTTTCGCAAGCTTGGGTTGAGGATGAAAGCTTTCCTACTTCTTGGTATCTCTCTTTCTACAAGAATTATACAGTCTTCCATTTCAGAGTTTGAGATTTTATAGGAGTTTAATTTAATATCTTGCTTCAGGTAGACGTGGAGTTTTTGATGGTACTATAGAAAACATGCACTTACACTGGAAATACAGGGAGTTGGTTAAGATCATCATGAAGGCTAAAACTTTTGACCAGGTAAAAAAGGTTGCATTAGCACTTGAAGCTGAAAGCGGTGGAGTTTTGGTTTCAGTTGATAGAATCTCCAAAGGATATGCCATAATTGTATACCGAGGAAAGGATTATCAGCGACCTTCTACAATAAGGCCAAAGAATCTTTTGACAAAGAGGAGGGCTTTGGCACGTTCAATTGAGCTTCAAAGACGCGAGGTATCTCTCAGAAACTCTTTCTTTGGAAAACACGGAACTACATAGCATGTTGCTTATGCTTTTGATTAATTTACCTTTTAAAATTGCAGACACCTCTGAAATGACTCATTTTCCTTCATATTCCATTTAACAGGCTCTCGTGAAGCATGTTTCAGCTCTGCAGGCTAAAGTGGATAAAATAAGATCTGAAATAGTATAGTTTTCTTATGTAGTTTATTAGCTTTTGCTGTGCTTTGGTTAGCCAGTTTGGTCATGAATATTAATACAGTAACCTTTCATGCACTTTTGATAGGATCAAATGCACAGCATGGAAGAACAAGGAGACGAGGAGTTTTATGACAGATTAGATTCTTCATATCCTACTGATGATGATGACACAGAGGTCTAAATTATTTTTATCACTCTAGATCTGCTGCTGCTTGATGTAAGATAGCTGATCTAACGTGTTGTTTCATTTATTTTTTCTGCCTTGTACAGGAGGAAGGAGATGAGGCATATCTTGAGACATATGAAAGTGAAAATGATGCTGAAGAAGAAAATGATGAATTGATTCACAATCTCCACTTGGAAACAAAATTTCCTTTCCATGACCAACATCATCAGGAGTCAGGAATAGAATCTGATGTTCCTTAAGCAGTTGCAAACACATTTTTCCTCACATCAAGCTAAGAAACTAAGTAGAGACAACAGATGATTTGTCAAATTAGTGGGGAAGCAATAGAAGATCAATGCTTCTTAGAGCTTTGTCATCATGTACAGATCTTTTGGGGCAGATTATTATGTAGATATAAAAGCTATGCAAGACTTCTATCCTCTCTGGTTATGATTTATAAGCCGTTTTTGGTTATTAAATTGGATAGTTTATGGGAAAATGTTTTCACAGATAAATTTTCTGATTTTCAGCAAATTCACACTAATTAGCTTCTACAATCAACCAATAAGTATTCAACCCCACTAACGGGCGAGGGAGCCAAAGACAGCCCCTTGGAAAGTAAAGACAAACCATGATACAGTCGACACCACTGCTGACTATTTGGCCAAAACAGGGTGGAAAGAATAGAGGATTTTATATGGGTTTCAAATGAGGAGGATGACGTGCAGCAACCTGATTGATGCTGTGGTTGGAGCTCTGCTTGTTGAGCCTATGTTGGAGGAACTTTCTGATGAGGCCATGGTTTTTATGTTGCTGAATGTTTCTGTGTGCAGGGACTTGGGAGGTACATGTGATGTGTGTCACTTGCCTTAAGTTGCTGGTGCTTGAGGGGTAATTCGGGCACTGTGGAGAATCCTGAAAGGATCCTGGACGTGTACGGGGGAGTTTTTTAACTTTTTGATTCTCTCTGGTCTTTGAATTCTTCTGTGAATGATTGTGTTGATTTATAGGGGTTCTTTTTATGTTTTTGTTCCTAGTTCACCTCTGTTTGTGTTTGGCTAAGGTTGTGCTAACCTTATTGCTGGTTGGGGATGTAAATGTGTTGCTTTTGGGGCATCTAGAAGTGTCTTGGATCTGCAGATTGTTTTTTGATGTTCTTTGCAGGTGGTTTTTTGGTGGTCGGAGGTTGACCTTCCCTTGGTTACATTGATATATTTATCATGAATTGAATAAAACCCAGCTTTTCAAAAAAAAAATGTTCAACCCCACTCCCAAAAATGGAAGAATAAAATACAAAAAGTGAAAAAAAGAAAAGAACTATAAATTATAAATAATTGTTCTTTCAAGAAATAGACTAGAATCAAGAGGAAGAGGACCAGAGGTCAAGCGAGGTCATCTTATCTTATTGCGTCCTATTCACCCTCGCAGCAGAAACAGGCAAAACAATTTTCGAAATAAAAGCTCTCGGAAACGTAGCATGTGGGTTGTAACCTGAGGCTTTAATGTTGACCACAGAAGGTTTAGCCGTTTAGGACTTCATCTCGTTTATGTAAAATGACAAAAATTGGGTCCCATACTTCTAGTTTCCATGGCCAATTCTTGTGGGCTAACTAAGCGCGGAAAAGAAAGCCTCACCATTTGACCGAGCACAGTTCGTCCACAAGACCCAAAAAACATATTGAAAATGAACATATTTTGACCACGTTTTCATGATGTCTTAAATTTGTTTCAAGCAATTCAGGACAAAGCAGACCGTTATATATATAAACGTTTCAAATAGAAATTCGAAATTCCCGGTAAGGCAAAAGGAGGAGAGAAGGCATGGATCAGTTGATAAAAGAGCTGCTACAGGGTGAAATCTTCTGGTATGAAGCTACTCCTGCTCCACCTGTTAGGCAAAGTGCTTTCGTGCCTTATCCAAACACACCCAGAATTGGATTGGGGTTGGAGAGAGCTGGTTGTAGTAATGGAGTGAATTCTGGAAACATGAACAAGAGAATGATTGAATTCTTGATGAAGAGTTGGCCTACAACGAGAGAAACCAGAGACACCGAGCAAGATAGGTGTTTCCGTCACATGATGAATGAGAGAATGAGAAGAGAGAAGCAGAAGAGAAGCTACTGCTCCTTGCATTCTATGCTCCCTCCTGGCACCAAGGTTCGTTCAGTTAATCCATTTGACGCGATGGGGTATTTTTGTTTTGATATAATTACGTTGTGTTCATTGCCATTTTGTTTGATCTTTCATTGCAGAATGATAAGAACTCGATAGTTCAAACGGCTGCTAACAGAGTTCGAGAGCTGGAATGGCTAAAGAAGGACTTAGAGAAGAAAAACCACGAGCTGGAGTCAAATTTGGCTGCAATGACTGATGTTAAAATCAATGAAGGAACCCAGATTACAGTAAGGTTAGACAATCCAACATCTGGGATCGATTCCATGTTGGGGGTTTTGAAATGCTTGAAGAAATTGGATTCAAAACCCAGAATGATCCAGTCAGAGTTCACTAATCAAGAATTCGTTGCAGTGATGGATATTGAAACTGAGGTTAGTTGTTTCATCTCTTTTCTTACAGTGGATTCAGCCTCTGCATTTAGAATTATACCATAAATTTGCCCTTTCATATAATTCCTTTGATCATCAGCTATCTCATTCTGCCCTCCAATTCTTTTGAAATTTAATACCAATACTATAAAATAAAACAAAGTTTTGAATAATATATGCTTCAGGAATAAATGAATATTTAAACATTATTTCACATCTCAGGAAGTTTAATGCTTCTATTAATAGTAAGAAGCAACTTTTTTGACAGATAAGAGCTGCCGAAATAGAAAAGGCTGTGAATAGAACATTGCAGGAAGCTGAGAGGAAGCTTCAGCAACGTTGGACCAGATGCTAAAACCAATGGAAAGTTGATCAAATATTTCTAATCTTACACCAAGGGGAAACACTACGCGTGGCACGAAAGAATATAAGATTAGGTCAATTGACCAGACCGAATTTTTTACTTAATAAATTGTAGCACAGTTACAAACGTGGGAAGCATGGGTCAATTCAGTTTCTGATTACTGGCTACAATTTTTCTTGTTTAAAATGTAACTCACCTGCTCAATTTGAATTGGACTTTTTTTTTTATATATGTTGGTTTTAAAATATAAACGTTTAGCTTACACTCCCTAGTCGGATATTTAAGCACGTTGAAGGTGTGCGCAGCTAATTGACTGGATTGCCATACGAGCTGACGTGAGAATGCCTAGCTAGTCAAAACTTAGTACCATGGTTCTTTGATCTTGAAATGTTGCAATTTACCGTCAGTGTTGGATTGGTCGTCGATGAACAGTAAACAGTTGGACTTTCATCCAATTCTATTCATCATTTTTACTTTCTTTTCTTTATTTGTTTATTTTATATTGCAGTAAACACCAATGAATTTGCTAAGCATAGCGTTGATCAAGATTGCCAATCATACAAGTAATAAGCAGTTAGGCCTCAGCAGCTAGGTTTTCTGATGAGGTGCTAGTACAATGATGGACAATTTTTAATGCTACAGACTGAGATGTTTATCATTTCGTTTAGGCTGAGAAACAAGGCCTGAGCAGCAAGAACACTCGAACAATGTTGCCCACATCAAAATTAGAACTGTGTTAAAATCAGATACACTGCAGCAAAACATTTATTGTGCCGCTTACATCAAGACCAATTCGAAAATGCTGCAAACAGAAACTGTTCTTCCTAATCCTTTTGAAAGCCTGCGCGTTAAGTTAATTCCAACAAATATAACCTGAAATACCAATAAATTATTTAAACATGCATGGCCGTGCGTAGCACGAGTCTTCATCAAAGCTCAAAACTTAAGCGAAATACACATGTTGAAAGAGTTGTTGCACTATGAGCAGAGCCTTTCAGATTCAGAATTCAAAGATCCTTTACGCCCCTCCTAATTGTACCAACAATGATTTAAGTATCCACACTCTACAAATAGCGGCAATCAGATGAGGTGAAACTTCAGAAACTATGTATCAAATTTTGAAGACAACGCAGTGGGCAAAATACCAATTCACTGACAAGCTTAACTACCATAAAAATTAAATGTATCATTTAAAACACCTCTTTAAAACATGACTAAGATTCATTATCTGATAGAACAATAGAAAGGGCATAAAATTTCCAGTAAGAAACTAAAAGTGCAACAAACAAAATTTGATTAACATAAATGTTTCTCCATGGTAACACCAGATAAAGTATCCAGGCTGCGAGAAGGGACTTCACTTCAGAGGAATGAACCGAGATGAGTGGGTAGCACCAATACCAGGTCTACCGTGCTTGACTGGCTTGTATGAAATAGAGAACTCAGCAAGGTAATGCCCAATCATTTCAGGCTTGATTTCAACCTGGTTAAATGTCTTGCCATTGTACACACCAATAACGCTTCCAATCATTTCGGGTACGATGATCATATTTCGCAGGTGGGTTCTGACTGGTTCTGGCTTCTCACCAGGTGGGGCCTCCCTTTTCTGATTCAATACATCAGAGCAGAAAATATTATGTGAGTATACCAGTGAACTTAACAGAATGATCAAGCAATAATGATGTCCAATGAAAACAATATTCTCTAAAGCCACAATTACAATGACAATTCAGCAATAAATAAAAGTTTTACTGCAAGAACAGTACATTGAGTTCTAACAAGGATCAAGTAGTCTTTGTAACACTAATAAAATAACTCCTAGGACTTTAATCAGCCTATAATTTGACAAGTAGCACCTTTCCAAAAAAAAAAAATTGACAAGTAGCCTTTAACTATCTGACAATAAATCTGAGAGTGGACAATTAAAATGAAAATGAAAAACAAAATGAAGCCGATAGCTACCTTGAATGCAACGTAGGTTAAGAGTTACTTGCAAGTAGAAAAGAATAGGTACTTCTTCGATCAGAAGTTCAAGATTACATAAAAATTTTGCACATAATTTGAAACATAATCAATCAACTGAATGCAAACTCCCTTGTTAAAATCATTAAAATAACAATTCCATCAAACACTCTTTGCAAAAGAGACTCAATTTCAGCTACTAGAATTTGCTACAAATACATTTCCTATGATCTATAATAAAAAAGCAAAGACATCCAATCAAACACAAGCTAAAACATAATGGGTATTTTCAAGACATAGAATAATAAATTGTAACAAAAGACATCCTCTAATCATATCTTTCTTTTAGCATAAAGACGAGTTTCAAGTGACAAATTGACAGTTATACCTCAGGCAAAGCTCCAAATTTAATAAAAATAAATGAAACACTCCCCAGTAACTCAGCATCAATGATCAACCTTAGATCTAAACATGAATCCAATAGATATAATTGATAAAAATAAATAAATAAAAGAGCAAAGTCAAGATTAAATTACCGCCTTGCGGAGCTTCTTAATCAAAGCCATGGGCTTTCTCTTAAGACCCCTCTGGAACCTATAATCAAATAACAAAATCCATTTCATATTTTATTGGTATAAACAAAGAAAAAAAACTGTTTTGCAAAAATAAATCTCTTTTCTGTTCTTATTACCTTCTGCGAGCACGAGCAGGGAAGAGCTTGACAAGCTCGTCAGTGGACATATCAAGGAGAGCATCCAAATCAACGCCTCTGAAGCTAAACTTCTTGAACGTTCTCTTCTTGGGCACTCCGGCGGCCGCCACCTCTGTCTCCACATTCGCCTGTCAAAATTTCACCCATTCACCCCACAGTAAGAAATAAAGGTAAATGCAAAAAAAAAAAAAACGGAAGAGAAGAGAAGATGAAAGGCATAGACGTTACCATGGTTGAAGGTTTTGGGTTCTGAAGCTGAAGCTGTAGCCGCTAGGGTTTTCTGGAGGAGGTGGAAGAAGTGGGAAGGTTTTTGATAAGTTGCTTATATATATATAACAGCTGAAAACCCTAGAAAAAGATTTAACAAGCGTTTTGCTTTTAAGGGCCTGTGATTTTTGTTATTTGACATTAGGGAAATTGTGGTCTGGGCCTGCGACTTGGTTTGGTTACGTGGTTGGGTTTCAAAGTTGGGCCAATTTTGGTCAGAGTAACTTTCTCTCATATCAGTCTAAGCCCAGCTCAATATGGTCCAATATTAGTGAATGAGTCTTGATTTTATTTCTCATCCTTACACCTAATATTATAGTTCTTTTAATCATGAAATTCTAGCTGAATATCTAAATATTGGTTATTTAATTTTTAAACAAATTCAGATCTGGTTTTGTTCTCTTTCTTTTTTTTTTTTTTAACGAGTGAAAAAATAACAAATTTCTTAAATTTTTATCCTTCTTAATCACTTAATAAAAATTTGATATCAAAAAGTTTCGAACATTATTTAAAATTTAATAATAAAGAAAAAAATAACCTCAATCCATTGTTGATCATTACATAAGCTAGAAGGCATTATTGGCTCTAATATATATTCTTATTTATAATTGTAACCTAATGCGTATACCCTTGATGCAAACTCTTAAGCTAAATGACTTCTCATTTGATAGTCTACCGCTTTAATTGGCCAATATTTGAGAGTTTACTTTCCTTTATTATCTCTTACTCAAAAAATAAATTCACATTTCTTTTTCTTTTAAATAAAAAGAAAAAAAACCCTTTATCCATTCACTGTTATCATTGCTTAAGGCTAGAGGGCATTCAAACTCTGAACCTCTTATTCCAAGGTAAGTAGGGTTACCACAAAGTTATGCCTTAATCCTCTGGGCCAAACTTATTTCCTTCACATGAATTTGCATGTGTTGAATTTCCGGTGCTGCTTCTGTTTTATAGCTTTGAATCCAGTAGGAGCACAAATCCATGGATAATTGTAAGTAGACCTTCAATTGATGGGTAGATGCACACGCATGATAAAATTCCTCTGAAGAACAAAAAAGAAAAAGAAACAACCATTTTATCCCTTAAGAAAATCTTTGGACATGAGCTGAAAGAAAAATCCAAGGCTTTTGTCAATGGTGATATGCATATATAGCCTGCTGGGGTGGATTATGTTCATCTTATTCTTGTGTTTGGATGTTGGATTTTTCGATTCTTTGAATGCAAGTCCTTAGCTCCACTTGAATGTTGGGTCTTGAAGGGGAGAAAACAATGTCTTTCCAAACCGAGCCAGGCTCGTGAACTGGACTTGGCTCTGTGTAAAGCTCGTATACAGATTCTGCTCCTGGGTTCAAGCTGCTGACATTTGACAAGCATTTGATGTCATCTGGATCTATCAGAAGCGGGTTATCTCCATCTTTCCATGCTATCAACTGCATTTGTTTACAAATTACATGCAAGAGAAAACACACAGATTACTCAACGAAGAAGAATTCACTGATGAAAATTCAATCGTTAGCAGAACAGACAATGTCGAGACAAGAAAGAGATAGGAAAAGTGTAAACAGGCCTTGTTCAAGGCGCCCGAGTTTATCAAAAACATTCACAATTCTTAGTTTCATGTAAAGTATTAAAGTCTCACTACATTTTACTTACTTTATCCCTTAGTGGTTGCAGGTATAACCTCGATAATGAGATCCAAAGTGAAAGAAACATCGTAATCATTTCTTTAAACTATGCTAGCAAATGAAGTTTTATCTCATTAATCAGTAAGCTCTTACCTTAGGGGGGCCTCCCACAGCGTTGGTGCAATAGAGCCTGGCATTGTCAACAAGTTGGCAGTATCTTGGAAATACATTTGCAAACATTTTGTGGGATTTTAACTGTGAATTTACTCTCACCGCTCTTTTCACCATTATAGCCCTCCTGTGTAACAATTTTCAAACATATAAGCCAATCAAACCAATCCAAAATTGGAAACAAATTCCTTCTGAATGAGATGATGAGTATTCAAACTGGCAACTGTCATTTACCTTATTCCTCTGACAACAGCCAGATACGCATCACAAACCACCCCAACCAGTTCTATTCTGTATGGTTTCCGGTGTGTCTCACCATTTTCTTGTTGTCGATTTTCCTCCTCTTCTTCGACCTGTTCCCAATAGTTCTCGGTAATGGTGCCATCTTCGGCCACCTTGTAGCCAACCCCCATCCTATAACGGTGTTTGTGAACGTTTCGAGCCATGGCAATTGTCTGCTCGACGAACGGCTCCCATGATAAAGTCCCATCCATGATCACATCACGACCTTCATTCAAAGCTGTTACTAGCAACGACGATGCAGCATCAGTGGAGGATTGGTGAACCTGGTTTACGCATTTCAAACGTAAGTAACTTTGACAATTGATGTTAAAAGTATCAATGGAATGGAAACAGAGAAAATTTGAAGAGTTGGAGAGAATGTTTACCAGTTCAGCTGTTTGAAGCATATCATTGTGGTGACCCCTAGAGCTAAGAGCTCTGTAAATAACATCTGTTTCCTTGAATGCATCCGCCTCCACCACCACCGCATTTGCTGCTGCTCCTGCCCACAGTGGTCTGCCAATGCCCCATGTACAACATCAAATATACTTGGTATAGTATCTCTATTTAATGAAGCTCCATTTTGTTCAATCAAAGTCTTTGGCAAACTTGTTTCATACTATAATATCTCTAGCTAGTTTTTCTTTTACTAGGTCCAAATTACGCCACGCAATCATTTGAATAATGCTGATCATGCTACTCACTCTTTGAGTATATCTTTGAGGACAGTGCTTTTGCCAGCCCCCATACCACCGCCCATGAGCAGCAGGATGGGGCTCCGCTGGCTGTGGGCCACCGGCGCCATTACGTCAGTGTATTTTGATTCGTCATCGGCACGTTCCATAGCTTTCATCTCCTCCACCAGCGTCGAGAACACCCTAGTCACCTTTAAATCCTTGGTCACCCTCTCAAATCTCTTCTGTCTAACCAAAACCAATCAAAATTTTCAATCCAAAAATATTTTCTAAAATAAACAAATTGATCATTAAATTAATTAATCTTCAAAAGCTTATCCTATCTGCCAAACTAGCATTAATTGATAAATTGCAGCAATCTTTCTTAATTTTTGGATTGGGCAGTGAACTGCCCAGGACAAGATAAATATGTCACCTACAAGAGGAGACAAATAAGATAAGTAGGGTCTTAGACAGCAATGGAAACCTGAATTTGCTAGCCGCAAAGTCGTGTTTTAGTTTGACTTGTCATCCATATTTGTCCCATGATCGTTCTCTTCTGACAACACTGCTCAATAAACATTACTTTTCTAAATTTTTTTAATAAAATTTCCCTCAATATGAATTATTTGGAATTGTGTACTGTAATGATTCCAATTTTTCATTGAATTGTACTCATTCTATATCACAGTAGTAGTTAAAATGGCAAAAGTAACTATCAAATGAAGCAAATAATGTGAATAAACATATTTTTAAGGGTTCCTTTTAAAAACATTTTTCATAAATAAGATATTTTTTAAAATAATTCTTTTTATAATTTTAATTATTTTTAGTTAAGAAAAATTAATTTTAAATAAAATTACCTTTAATGAAATCGATCTATATGTTTAAATCTGCGCTTCAAATCGACTCATATCCTTTGAACTTTCCTTACAAGTTCATTCATCTTTAAAGTATTTCTTACTAGAAAGAAAAATTTTTAAGTATTTTGAGCATTTTTGAGTAATTTTTGATACACGAAAAAAAACTTTTGAACATTTTGAGTATTTTAAGTATTTTGAAGTAATTTTTGATATATGAAAAAAAACCTTTGAACATTTTGAACATTCTTCGTTAAGTAGTCATATTCGTTGATTATATTGTTAAATGGAATATAGTGTATTGTTTGAAGTTATTAATTTTGTTAAATGAAATTTAACAGTTTTTGTGGTTTTTAAATATTATGTAATCGGTTTTTGGATATTATGTGACTAGTTTTTAAGTATTACGTAACTGATTTTTAGATATTACGTAACTAGTTGATATGACATTGCATGACTGATTGATGAACATTGCGTGACTAGTTTTTAAACATTGCTTAAAAATCAATCACACAATGCTTACAACTTAGTCACGTAATACTTAAAAATCAATCATGTAATACTTAAAAATAAAAAATACAACGATTAAGTCACACAATATTTAAAAATCAATCTCACAATACCTAAAAATTAGTGACACGATATCTAATAACTAGTAATATTTAAGTTATCAAAATCATACATTGTTCTAATTTACACATATATCTAATCAATTTCAACCCCTACATACCTTGATGTCATCTCTGCTCTTTGGGATAGCAAAAAAAATTTAGATGACAAAATAGACAATATTTGATAAGGGAGAGAAATCAATATTTAATTTTAAAAGTTTTATCTAGATGACGAAATAGAAAAAATCGAAACTATTTTAATTTGTCTGAAATTATTTAAAGCGTATTGTTGTAAATCATGTCAAAAATTGATCAAAAATAGTTAAAATTATAATAAATAATATTTTTAAATTAAACTTATGAAGAAGTTTATGTCTCACAATCTTCTTTATTTTTAACTTAAGATATCTAACCCACAAGAATAATCAGATGTGGTTATGATACCTAACTACATATGGTTAGTTCCTTACTAACCTACTAATTTATCACTAACTTGTTAATTATACTCCATATCCTTATGATTATTAATATCACAATTTGTTGGCCCAAAGATTAAAAAAATAAATTATTGTCATATATATATATATATATATATTGTAGTAATTTAATACCCGGCCCCTTGCGTGGCTAGTGGGTACAGATTTTGACTAGTGAAAAGAAAAACAAATTAGCTGTTCTGTCTCCAATTAATATAATATACTAAAGAATAATATTATATTCTAATAAGATTTGAAGGAGAGGGACAAAAGGATAATGAAGAGGTTGATGGGAATATTTAATTTCAATTTGGTTAGGTGGGTTGCTATGTTAGAGATGATAAAGCAGCCAGTAATAATTATGAGGAATATTATTTAAAGACAATAATATTAATTAAAATATATATTGTGAAGGCTAATGGGAATGAAATTGATAACCAACCTTGTAGCTGCCATTACAAAGTCCTTTAGCTTTGTTTTCTTGTCAGATTCAACGCTTAGAACCTGCAAATCAAATTAATTAAATCGTTAATTAATCAATTGCCAAATGAAGATTAACTCATGGGATTAATTTGTTCCACAAAAAATTTGGGTTCATGCCTGGCTGATCATATGAGAAGCTTGGCTCCAATGGAAGGCAAAATAACTGAGGATGCATCTCTCAAACTCCTCCATCAGCTTGACGTACAAAGTCTCAGCTTCTGGTTCATTAGCAAAATATTCGAAGATGCTAACCTCACAATCTTTGGATTTTTTCAGATAGTTATGAGCCAACCTGCACAGCTGCGGACACTCGTTTGCATCTGCAAATCCCAGTTGCCTAGCTGCAGCCCAAAATCAAAAGATAAATCATTTCTGTAGACCTTGTTATGGAAAAGAAACTAAAAGGGTTAAATCTGTTTTGTATCAGCAAAGCAACCCCCATATAGTTGGGAAACTAAAGCTAAATATATAGTATATACCAACAAAATGGGAGAATCTTTCCAGGTTTCCAACACGGCCTGACTCTGTCCTCTCTAGCAGTGGAATGATATTTTGATCTTTAACAGCTTTACTCTTTCGCCGGTGGTAACTTGCGGCGGCTGCTGCTGCTGCGATGGCTCCGATAACTGCAATGATGCTGGTGACGATGACTTTGCCATGGCCAAGCTCTGCAGAGAATCTAACAGAAAGTTACAAAACCAGGAAACTTCACTATCAGAACGAGAGAATAATTAATTAGCTTAGCTTACCGAGATGCATCTTTGTTCTTGTCGTTGGAAAATACCCAGAGAATGAACACAAGTGGAACCTGGGGAATGGCTAAAATGAAATTTGGGGTTGGCTTTGATTGGTTGAGAGATGGATATGAAGCTTTAAACACTAAAGAGGAAAAGATAAGGCAATAGAAAGAGAAATCTGGAAATGAAATTCCCACTTCCAGCGGCTGAAACATAAATGGAAATAAAAAAAAAGGGACAATTAATATCACGTGGAATCTGCTGCAGAACCAAGAGAGAAACTTTCCTGTTTTGTTTCCGATTTACAGATCGTGATTAAAAAGAAAACCCATCATCATCTTTTTATGCATTAACGTGTAAATCATGTTGTTTGCTAATATTATAATATGGCAACTGCTATACTAAGACTATATAAGACAATAAAATGAAAAATCGATGCATGATTTTACCCAATAATTTTGATAGTCCCATCATTTGGATGTTTGCAATAATTATTTTCATCTCTCAAAATGAAAAGCAAAAAAAAAAAAAACTACTGGTTTTTATACTAAATAGTAATTTATCAATTGTATTTGTTTTTTTGTTCAATTTTGCTACAAATAGAATGAAAACTTTAGTGATAAACACTAAATATAAAGGGATTAAGGCCAGATTTTTATATGAGTTAATGTTAAATTTTGCTACTATATTTAGATTTGATTGAATTTTGTCACTATATTTTTATATTTTTTTATGTTTTTGGATAAAAATAATCGAATTAATGGAAATTTATCACTTATTAACAATATATTAATTTTTTTAATTTCATTACTTTTTATCCAAAAATCAATAAAATTGAAAGGATAGTAACGAAATTTGTCACTTGCGTTAACAAAATATTCCATTACTTTTTATTCAAAATTAACAAAGACTGAAAGTACAGTGATAAAAAATTAATAAAATTATAGTATATTGATAAAATTCAACATTGAATTTTAATATTGTGACAAAATTTAACCCTAAATTCACAAATAAATAATGTTTACAATAGAAATTTTTTTTATTGACCAGTTTGTGTGCATATTATACATATTTTCCACGATTAATTCAGCAAAATTGAAAATAAATGGTACGAACATACTAGACACTGAAAGTAAAAGTATTAATATTTTAATACCAATTTGCAAGTGATGAACTATTATAGTGTCTAATCATATACTACATTATATTATGTTACCGACAAACAAAATTACCCTCAAAAAGTAATGCATAAAAGATGTGGTAGGAATAACTTTGGTCCCCTCAGCCTCTATCTTTATAATATTCAATTAATTCTTGCACGTTTTACATTTAAGTCTTTGTCTAGTCGTCACGTTTTACAAGTCAAAGTTCACATTTGATTGGGGCGAATGGAACGATCATTCTTTTCCTATGCTCATTCTTAAAATGTATTTAATTTAATTAAATATATATTATTTAAAATAATTATTTTAATAAAAGCTTGAATAGTCATTGCTAAAATCACTCTTGATAATAATTATTTTGAATTGTTGAGAATAAGAAAATAAGTTATTAGAGAAAAATACTCTTTTTTAATTTAAAAAATTATCTTATAAAATAATACTAAAAATACATTTTTACAATTTAACTATAATATATATTATAAATAATATTATTTAATATTATTATTTGAATGTAATAAATGTAATAAAAATATTATTTAGTATTATTTAAATTTAATGAAGAATATACTTTGTCTTATAATATTAAATATTATTTAATTATAATAAAAGGTTTAATTATCTTCAAATACAAGATATTATTAAATTATGATAAAAATATATTTGTATTTTGATGAAAATATTATTTAATTATAATAAAAGGTATTTTAATTTTATTACTTATAATATTTTTATCTTTTAACAAAATAAAATTTTTAATATTAATAAAAGATATTTTTATCATTTACCATTTATTTCTTAATTATTTTTAAAATTATTCTTGTTAACTAATTATAATAATAATTTCTACCCTATTCAATTCTTATAAACTAAACTATATAATAAATATTTCTCTTTTATTACATTCTTAAAGAATAACTCTATTTCCTCTCTATTCCTTCTTCGGAACCAAACCTGCCCTAAATTTTTGCCTACTCATCTAGTTTTCAAGGACATGTCAAAGTCCACACTATTGAACGTTATGAAGACAAAATCAAGCAATAATAGCCTAGGAAAAGACAAAATTTTAAGAATATAATTAAGGAATACTTAATTACTGGATTAACATACCTAATTAAGATCCATAATTAAGTTTAATTAAAAAATAATTGGATTAAGATGCATAAGTCTAGTATTTTTCTTTTATCTATTCATATAAGCACGACTTAAACCTTAAGCCCTAAACTCTAAATCCTAAATTATATGTTAAGTAATTATATCTAAATTCTAATATTCTATTTTTTAATTAGATTATAAATTTAATTGCTCCAAATTCATCTTTAAAGCGCAAATAAAGCATTAAAACACATGCACTTAAGGAACAATACCTAAAACATAAGTCTTTTCAAGTTGAATTTAATTACAGTTTATCACGGTGAGGAAATTGTTGCAGAAAATTTGTGTTCTATATACGATGTCATGAACTCATTATCGCATTGTTCAATTAATTAATGGATGTGATTATACGTTTAATTAATCAAATCTAAATTAATTTAATTGTTTGAAACATTAATTTGTGTGTCTTAAATTGTTAATGGATTTTTTGTTCTAATTGTTTAAGGTAAGGATGATAAGAAATGTGAGACTGGTGATCTTTGGTGTTGTTCTATTTTTTTTTTTTAGGTTTTTCTTATTTCTGTTTTATATTTACTTTAAAAGCTCATAGGTTTCATATGAGCTTATGTAACTTAGGCTAGAACTATGATAGGCTTAGATTTGAATTGCAATGTTTTTTTTTTTAAATAAAATACATAAAATTAATTTAACTAGGAATATATTTAGGAAAGGAGTTTTCATATAATTATCAGAATAAATTTATCTTCTTCAAATTCTATGAACCAAGAGTCCATAAGAAAGATGAGACTTATATCATGCACGAGAGAAATGAGAAAATTATTTTTTTCATCAAAATATTAAATTAAATGTTCGAAAAGTTAATCTGAGAAAAAATATAATATCCATATTTATAGATTTTTTAAGATTTTTTTATCTGTCCGATCGTATTATTGACCATTTTACTTACCTCAACTCTAAAATACTTGACATGATTCAGATTTAGATTAGATTAAATCTATTCAAATATTATTTTGTGACAAATTATTATATTTTCTTTACAAAGTTAACTTATTCGGATGCGTGCCTTTTTAAGCTATCCAAAGTACTTGTTGGATGTGATTAGAAAACAGCTTGCTTCTTTCTTTGAAAGGATTGACCATTAATTCTTAGATATGTTGTCTAAATCTGTCCATCAATTCTTATGGGTTGGCCATCCATTCTTTCTGGGCCTTGATCACCAAAATTTCTTTATGGGCCCTCTCCAAAGCCCATGAACATATCCTAGGCCTTGTTTCCAGCCTTTCACCCATTTTCTCTATATAGGGAAAAAAAAAATAAAATGAAGAACTTCCCTCACAGACAGGAAACCCTTGAACTTGAAAGTGTTTGAAGCACCAGCAAAGAGGTTCGTTTTCATAACTTTTATACAATCGCTTTTTTTTTCCTATTTCTTTTCTGGGTTTCAGTTTATCTTCCCATTTCTTTTTCTTTTTTCTTGTTCTGATCGTAATACTCGTAAACTTTTTCTGGGTTTTCGTTTTTTTTTTTTAGAATTAACGTTTCATTGAAGATGGAAATTGGTTCTGAGTTGGAAAAATCAAATGTTAAAGCCCCAGAGGAAGGCACTTCAATGCAAATGGATTCCCAGGAATCCTTGGAAACAAAGGTACCCAAGGAAGTCTTCCTTTTATAACTGATTTCAGTTTAAGCATTTGAAAGGACAAAAGAAGATTTATCATTTTTTTATTGTTGGGTTGTTCCTGTAATTACTATTCGGTTACTGGATTTCAATATGTAGGGAGACACTGATGAAAAAGAGAAGCTTGCTGATTCTATGGACAAATTAAACATTGAGTCATCTTCAAGCGGTTTCAAGAGAAAACCAGTTATTATTATTGTTGTTGGGATGGCAGGTAATCCAGGAAACCCAAATGGGGTGGTTTTAATGTTTTTTTATATGTTGCATATTAGGGCTCTAATTGAAATTCAAGTTATTAGTAAGTTTTTTTTTGGTGAACTTGAATGTTGTTATATGCTGTTTGATTTGATTAGGGAGTGGGAAGACAACATTCCTTCATAGGCTGGTTTGCCACACTCAAGCTTCGAATATTAGGGGTTATGTGATGAACCTTGACCCTGCTGTAATGACCCTTCCATTTGGTGCTAACATTGATATAAGAGACACGGTTAAATACAAAGAAGTGATGAAGCAGTTCAATCTTGGACCTAATGGAGGAATCCTTACATCTCTCAACTTGTTTGCCACCAAGTTTGATGAGGTAAGTCTTCTGAATTTTCTGCATTAGATTTGGAAAAAAATTTGTCATAACAATGCTAAGCTTTTTAGGGCTCTGAAGAGCTATCCCCATCGATTATGTGTCCTAAAGTAACCTCTTTAGATCCAAAATGTTGAAACTGGCAAATGGCTGGCTTTGTCTCATAGTGTATGCTTCTTAAATTTTAATCTATAATGGTGCTTGCATGTGCATACAGAGTTGTAGTTGCTGTTATCTTCTTTATTCTTTCAATTGATGTGCTTGTTATATTCTTACATCTTTTGTGCTCTTGAAAGTTTTCATGTGTAATTTCATGCGAATGACTCTGCAAAAATCCAATCTCAGGTTATTTCAGTGATTGAGAGGCGAGCAGATCAACTTGACTATGTTCTTGTGGATACTCCTGGGCAGATTGAGATTTTTACTTGGTCTGCTTCAGGAGCTATCATTACAGAAGCATTTGCTTCAACTTTTCCTACTGTTGTCACTTATGTAGTGGATACACCTCGTTCAGCAAGTCCAGTTACCTTTATGAGCAACATGCTTTATGCTTGTAGCATCCTTTACAAGTCACGGTTGCCTCTTGTATTAGCATTCAACAAGACTGATGTTGCACAACATCAGTTTGCTTTGGAGGTAAGATTAAGTTCCCTTTTAGATGCAACTATTTTCTTTTGGATTTGGGTAATATATTTTCAATCATTTAGTATGTGGTTTATCCTGAACATAAGGTTATAAATATCTAAAGGATTGAGGAATAACCGAGGTGTTGGAGTTGACGTATGAAAAAGAAAAGGGTAAAATACCCTAACCTCCCTAACTTTTAGCTATAATTCTATGTGGGTCCATTAGTTTTTAAAATAGTCAATCCGTCTCAAAAGAATATCTTCCATTGGACACATAAGTCCAACTGTTAGTCAACTATTAATGTTTCCATTAGTTTGATGACATGGCAATATTGAAAAGACAATTTTACTTTTCATTAATTTTAAAAATGATCACTATATAAATTATAATTTTTCAGTTTTAAAATTTTTCTCTTCTGCCAAAAAAAAAAAAAAACCTTTCAAGCCACCCACGACTGACGGGGCTCCCCAAGGGAGGGGAGCACTGGATCGGTGTTCCCAAGGGTGCTTCCCTCCCCTGAGGAGCCCTAGATTGGTGCTCCCCTCCCTTGGGGAGTGCTTGCCATAGGGTGGTTGGACGGTGAATGGGAGCACCGCTGGCCAGACACATTGTTTGAGAGAAAAAAAAAAAAGAGAAAGAAGAAAGGGTATTTTAGTTTTTTGATATTTTCTGTTAACGGTGTCTGTATTTTTGGATCTCATTGTCCATTTCGAAAATTAATGGACTCGCGTGGAATTTTGGTTAAAACTTAAAGAGGTTTGGGTATTTTACCCAAAAGAAAACATGACTGCTGGTTGCTTTGGGGCTGAGGCCTACTTGGCTTGCACTTGATACCTAAACCCACCACTTTTTTCCCCTCTCTTTTCCTCTCCAAGTTTGTGGCATTCTTCCATTTCGTTCCCTTGCTGCCTTATCATTATTATTATATTTAGTATTCAATGTCATAATGTTCTTCTTATCACTATAAACACATGCTAAGAATCTGAGGCTTGATCTGCTGTAATGAGCCATGGTAGTGTAATTGTCAAGCTTCCAAATGATAGTATCAAGGAGTTACCAAAATTTGTAGGCTCATGTGGTGATAATCTTTCCTTGTTGCTTTAATTTTAGCAAGCTGATCGCATTCGATCTTGAATTTTAAGTTTTATTAGATATTTGTCGTTTTCTTTTTTCTTGTTTGGTTTATATATGACGAAGGAATAGGCTCTTTGATGTGAGTCCTTTTTTCCCACCTTTTTCTTGTTGTTTAAATTGCTTTTCCTATGCTTATATCTCTTTCCTCTGCATGCACATGCGCAATATGTATGTAATATACTATATTCTACGCATTATGAAAGATGCATATGTTACTTATTTTGAAGGACATCTGTGCACGCATGATTGATGTACAACCATCCTATTGGTGATCGAACTTTTGTAGTAGCTAGATTTCACACACCCTCTTGCTCCTATTCCAAAATGACCCACATTTGGGAGAGTTCAAAACTTTTAGCTTTTCAGGATGATCAATGTTAGAGTGATGTTGAGTTACTTATTTTGATATGATTGTTGAATTATGATGTAGTAGTCTTCCCTATTCTTGTTTTTACCCATTTGTTCAGGTTCCAAAGTTTTATTCACTTGTAGCCTTCCTGTTGGGATGCAATATGGCTTTGTTACCATGTTATTGTTTTGAAAAAGGAAACCAAATGATTTGTGCAGTGGATGGAAGATTTTGAGGCATTTCAAGCAGCAATAAGTTCAGATACTTCATACTCGTCAACTCTAACTCAGAGCCTCTCCCTCTCTCTTGATGAATTTTATAAGAATTTACGATCTGTTGGAGTGTCTGCAATTTCCGGTGCTGGAATGGATGAATTCTTTAAAGCTATTGAAGCTAGTGCAGAGGAATATATGGAAAATTATAAGTATTGCCTTACTTGATGCTTCCCTGTCTTTTAATTTTGTCAAAACTGATTGGGGTGTTTTATGGTATAATAATTAACAAAAATTTGTTTTCATCTGCTTACCCTTGTTTCTATAGGGCTGATCTTGACAAGAGACGAGCAGAAAAACAACGTCTAGAGGAAGAACGCAGGAAAGAGAGCATGGATAAGTTGAGGAGGGATATGGAACAATCCAGGGGTGAAACTGTTGTCTTGAGTACCGGTTTGAAGGACAAAGATGGAAGAAGAAGGACGATGATGGATCCAGAAGATGAATTAGAAGAACAAGAAGAGGAAGATGATGACTATGAGAGGTTCACTGAAGAAGAGGAAGATCTTATAGACGAGGATGAAGACGAAGAAATTGCCAGGTTCTCCTTCTAACAAATGTTTAGCACTGGCAGGTTTAGCAGCACAAAAAGGTTTCATGATGGCAGTAAATTCTCTTAAACTAAACTTTGTTCAGTATTGACTGAACTATTGAGCATTTTTGGATGAAAGTTGTAGTTATTGTGTTTAAGTTAGTGTTATCCCCTGTCAAAAGAAGAAGAAATAGTACCATTGCTTGCAAGTGCTTTGTATAGTTTAATTAATCACAAGAACCTTAGCATAAGTGTTAGCTTTATCATCTGATCTAACTTAATAAATAGGGGTTGCAGATCTTTTAGATGCTCATTTAAAGCTTTCTGAAAAGCCATTGACCGGCCTGTGGCATAGTTTTCTCAGCTAAGTATATGGCCCAGCTCGTAAGCAGCCAGGGTAAGATATCTAACCATTTTGACTAGTTTAGGAGGTAAGGATACAATTCATCCTCAGACCTTCTTGACCCTCCGATGGAGGTAACAGTTGCTGATTAGCCATAAAAGCTGGAAGTATGTGTGAAAGGGATAACTTTGGATTTTGGAGAGTTGCTATAATCCTCTCAAGACTTTTTCAAGCACGAATATTTTCACGTGAGATTATACCGTGACAATAGCATTCTATGATTCTTGCCAGTGGATTTTGCTGGTGGACCAAATGTGAAAGAACATCTTCCCCGTTGACTTAAAATTATAAGATCCTCACCAAAGGTGATAAAAAAGAAGGAAAATCTCAAATTCTGATCCTAGCACTCCTATATTCTAGAGCTTGAAGTGGTGAAGTTACGTACAAGTGCAGAAAAATGGTGGTCCAAAGACTCCAAAAAGGAGAGAAAAAACGAAAGTGATTGCAAAAAATAAAAAATTTGTATGAAATAGAAAACATAGCTACCTTGATATGGTGCAGACAAAGGTAACGCATATCAACAGCTGAAACTATTAAAAAGACAAAAAGGGGTGCCTAAAAGCCTAACATTCTTCTCTCTTTAACTTTTGATGTCAATTCTTCTTCGGATGGAATCTTGCCACCACTCCTTGTGGTTGCACTCCACCATGCCATAAGCTCATCCTGTGAAAGGCAATAAGATGGTTAGACTGCTTCCTGGAGCAATATATGCAATGCCAAATGTGAGTTGGAATGGGGTTTTGTCCGATCAGAATCCTTCAACTTACATAATCTCCCTAGGAAGTTGGGGTTTTAATCTGTCATTAGGCTAATAATCTAAAAATTGATTGTCGTCTTAAGAGTAATGCTAATTGAAGCTCTTGACTACTGTTGTTATCAGGAATGGAATTTCAGTGGCTGCTAAGAGCTACTCAAAATGATAACAATATCCAGAAATGCAAATCAGGTGTGAAAGACCTTTCACTCTCCTTTAGAAGAGGCCAATCATAACTCAAATTCACAACAAGCAGGTATGAATGCTTATGACTATAATTTTGAAGATCTGGAATGTCTTGACATGTCTGCATTGTCTGTGAAAGTCTAATCGTAAAAAATTTCTCCGGCAAAAGTGACTAGAACTACATCAAATTGAATGCTAGTGACTCCCTTGTCACTGATGACTAAATCATGGTACAGGAAAAACAAAATCTCATGGCTTATATTGAAAGAAACACAAAATGAGCAGTTGAATAGGAGGTAGAAAATGAGGTAAGCTTTTTACCTCAAGAAAATCGTGGTTGGAGATGTATTGGCTCTCAACCAAGCATTTGATCCCCCCGACACTAACAGAAACAGAACTCTTGGAATTTCGCTGTGTACTCTGTCTGTGTGCCCCTGTGCATTTAGAAGAAGGAAAATGAATACATAAAAGATAAAAGAGAAAATGAGGATACATAACTTAGGCATCAATAAGTGCATCTAAATGAGGCACTAACTTGAAAATGCAACAGATTTGACAACAAGCATTAAAAATCATACTCTACTCATAGTGTCATACCAGTTATGCAGGCAACATAATATCCAGTTCCCCCTAATCCTTCTTCCCACTTTCCAAGCCGCAAACGCAGGAAAAAACCTTCAAGATGTGAGATTGATATTTGCGAATTCGTCCACCTGATGTCCACATAACATTAAATATTCAAATGAAGTAGTTTTAAATTTGAAGTAACATAAAAGACTTTTAGCAACATACAACCCCCCCTCAATGAATCATTTTCGGTTGCACTCTTATGGATGCTTCACACTCAAGCTTTTATGGCTCAAAACATGCATAGGAAAGAACGGAGATGCCTTTAAATTTATGCAATTTAGTGTCCCCATGGTCTTCCTATTTTCCTGATGTCATCAGCCAGAATGAGAAACAAACTGGAGAAGAACTTCTGATTTTACAACCATTTGTCCTTTAGATTGAATCTGTGACCGCTACCTTAAAGCAAGATTCCTTTCATAGCAATAGTTAAGAACATAAATTTACCAATGAAAATGATGGTCTACTTACTTTAGGATATCTGTCCGTGACAAACGAAGCATCCTAACAGCACTGAAGATTGCCTTCGGCATACCTGAAACCTGCTGATTGATGAAATTACCCCAAGGTGTGATCTGGTTTTCTTTCAACTCAATTTCCTTGGAACTGTAAGCTACATATTTCTTATTCACATTGGTGTTTGATCTCACTTTTTCTGCAGTAACCCCGTAATCAGTACCGGGGCCTTTTCCAGTATCAACCCCATCGCAAACTGTAGGTGAAGCAATAGCATCTTCATTGTCATCTAAAAGTCTTTTATGCTCTTCAAATCTTGCATAACAATGCAGTTTACAGAGATTAGCCAAAGAAGCCCTATGCGCTGATTGATGTTGACCTCTTGAGGATGTATTAGGGCATGCAACAGCCCAATGATTAAGTTCAAAGCATCTAATGCACACACAAGGTAATTCTTCCAATCTACTAGATGACTTCATATTCCTTAGAAGATCTTCAATCTCATTATCTGTTATCTCTGGACAATATTGCAAATGATGGCCTTTTCTTCCACAAAAGAAACAGGTAATAGTTGAAGAAGCTGTACTATCTGATACACCAGAAGGCATGATGTGTTTGAGGGCATCTAATCTCCTAGCAAAAAGAGAAGCCATTGCCTCTGAATCTTTTAATCTAGGGGATGGTAAAATGGTGCTCACTTTATATTTGGATTTCTGGTCATTTTGGACTGTAATTTTATTGAAACCAATGGATGCCTCAATTTCAGTAGCACAATTCGGTAATTCTTTACCAGAACTGGTTAGTGGCTTTTCAGCACATTTCTGACTAGCCTCCATAATCTTGAGGTTGCTAGAAGCATTAAAATTGTTCTGGGAGCAAGGGATAAGCTTCATGCAGTCACTCAAGCACTCAGCAGGCCCAGCGGTATCCTGGTTTAACAAGGAGCTAGAAGACTTTGGAGTAAACCGAGTTATCCACAAGCTCCCAAGAAGGTTGCTTTTGTAACCAATGCTATGAACTGTCTTTCTTTCAGATGGTGGGTCAGAATCAATGTTCTCAGGGTTGATTGCCTTACGTTTACCCAAAGAAGAACTGGAGCTTGCTCTATCTTTCTCCATTCCTACTGCCAAGTTGAATGAATTCTTATTCTCTGCAGAATTGCCCTCACTACTTCTCTTAATGGGAGAAAAATTCATGGATGAAATCTTTGGCTGGGTTGATTGACCTGCTCTGCCACCAGAAATTGGTTCTTTGAACCTTTCATTTGATAGCAGAAATACTTTGCGGAAGTTAAAATTTTCTCCGTGACAGGCGATTGGAGTAGCATCAATGTCACAAATCTTGTCAGTCGGCTCAAGTCCTGTTTGATAATTTTCATTTTGTGTTGTTGCTCCTAGGACCTTAGTCTTTGGAGAATATATTGACTGGAAAATAGATTGAAACCCAATATTTCTGCATCCAGGATCTTGGTTCTTATTGTTTGCATCAAGATTCTTATCAGGACCCTCATGCGACTGTTTAGGATTTGCAACAGTAAGCGCCAAAGGTGGTGTCTCATCTTTTGATTTCAAAAATCCTTTCATCATGTTTGATATCCAGTTCATGAAGGAGCTATCTTGTTTTACAAATGATGAGGAGCAAGGACTTTCATCAATTTGCTTTTTCACTATTTTGCTCCCCACAATCAACTCCTGCTCGAAGCCCCATCGTTTTTTGCCTGTAGAGAATAATCCAGTGCTGTTACAACTTTCAACACTCTCATGGCTGTCATCCTCCTCTTTTGACATCATTCCTTTAACATCTCCATCAGATAAAACTTTTTCCTTTCCTTTTCTACTAAATCTATGGATTCTGCTGTTGGTTGGAGAGTGTTTATCAGTAGACATCTTCTTTGGAGGTATCCCCTTATGGTGCTGAAAGTTCTTTTCAACTTCAGAAGCCGATTCTGAACCTGAAATTTTGCTTGTTGCAACACATACATTATCACCTATCAGAGTCGGCAAATCATTTTCAGCAGTTGCCTCAAGTTTTTCCAAAGGCCAAAGACTAGAAGAAATGCCCCCCTTCATCTTTCTTTTTCCTTTTTTTTCCATTAAAGAAGCTGATTTCTCTTGTTTTCTACCAGGGGATGTCAGATGTTCCTCTGGAGGTGCAAGTGCTTCGCATTTTTTATAAGTATGAACTTCAGATGCCAAGACCATCTCCATTCTTGACAACTGAGTCCCACTGCCAACATCTCTGGCTTCAAGATAGTTGAATGAAGATTCAATTTGTGCCACATCAGGTTTTCTTTCATCTGTTCAAGCACGAGGGGGAAACAGTAAAAGATCAATCCTCTTCAACTAAAGAAAGTAAAAAATATATCATTTCTTTAGCAAAGGCAAAAATAAGCAAGAATAGAAAGTTAGAATGCTGTGTATATTTTGTTTAGCAAAAGTACAGAAACTGCTCCAGTGTTTTGCGAAGCACTCGTGGTAACATGTCAAGTGTGATGTGGAAAAAGAATTAAAGAAAATGGATCTTAAACTAAAGAAAGGAACAATAAATCATTGCTTTAGCAAAGACAAAAAGAAGCAAGAACATCGATATAGAGTGCTTTATAGCTGGGGTTTAGCAAATGTATAAGAACCACTCCAGAGTTTTCTAAAGACTCATGGTAAGCATAGGATTTTTATAATCCTGTTCCAGAATATATATCAATTCAACACCCTTTAATAGTATATCATACAAACCATAAGCTGTGAGACTTTCTAGGACATAGTACTTTCTCAAGGTACTAAAAGAAGTGAAAAAGATAGCATCATCAAGCACCTGGTGAACTTGGAAAATTGTTTTCCATTGCCTCAGCTATTTCAGCCACTTGGCTATTGTTTGGACAACAGACATATGCTCCTTTAGAATCTACTAGATCATTCTTTTCCATAAGATTTTGCTGAGGTTCTCCTCCCTTTGTGCTTATCTCCTCCAGAAAGCCAGCAGTTCCTGCACTCCTTTCTTGGCCATGTTAGGGCAAAGGGAAGAGACAGATACGATATAAAAATAAACAAAGTCTGTAAAAACTTAACATGCCTTGCAAAGAATTATCATTGTCTGTCTGCTGCTCATGACACAACCTGATGCCATCATTATCCCTAACAGATTTGTCTGAATTATCTATATGGGCAACTTTAGTATTCATATCATGAGACGAGGATATGGATGTATTGAGATTTTCTTCATCTATAGGCTTGTCATCACTTGACCTTGAAGATGTATTAATTTGTTGTGGTGAAAGAATCACATTGCTTGGTCCTGCACCCCAAACAAGGGATTGTTTCTTATCAGAAAAGCAGCAGTCAGTACATTTGAGACTGGGACCATTGTGTGGAGACCAAACTAATTCTGACAGGGGGTCGGTGGTCACAAATGTCATGTCAATCCTTGAAGCTGCATTTGCACCTGCACCGAGATCATTGCTTAATCTTCTCTGAATGCTGTAACTGGAATACCCCAGCGCAAGTCCTAAATCAGTCACTGGTTCTATGTTCTCATTCTCCATGTTCATTTTTGTTGGATGATCCCTTCAGTTTGCAATCCTGAAATCGCATGGAAGTTAAGTGTCAGGTCTTCTTTATGGTGATAACTTATAGAATGGTTTCCAAAAGAACATAATATTCACCATTCATTCACATGCATTCTCCAAAAAAAAGGTGTGTTAGAATTTGAGAGAGTTATATGAGAAAATTGTTCAATGAAATTTCTAGCAGCATTAATACTACTTGAAACTTGAATTGGATCTCATAGAACCAAAACATGAAATTCTCTTTAATTTGCATTCAGAAACGTCAGGGGCCATATATAATTCAAGAATGAAGAAGAGAAGATATTATATGGAAATTCATTTATCAAAAGGGCATCATCTTACAGAAGATATTATATGGAAATGCGCATGGCTTAAATGTTATTAAAACATGACACTCTTTATCGACATTATGCATCACTAGTCAACAGGAAGGAAGAGTAATGTTATTGTTATCTAGAATCAGAGGCACCAAGCCAAGGCAAGATATTATGCAGAAAAGACTAATTTTTGCTATGTTGGCAATCATCTGATTCTCTATTCTACTCCATATAGGACATTAGTACTGCAAGATAATGTCATAACTTCATGCATTCCTCCACCACCACCACCACCTGAATTTCATTTAAATAAATATATATGCTGCTAAAAGGACAAGCTGCACCAAATTTTCAAATGCATTGATGAAAGCTAATGTTATCAGGAACATAGCAGGTTAATTAGTAGTTTGGTCTAATAAAATAGCAAGTAAGCCACCATGAATATGCAACCTAATTAAGAAAGTTATTGGAGTTATTGCAAAACATCTTGATGCAACGAGGATATGGAGCATCGAGAAGAAAATCTAAATCAAATGCAATTCTATCATGAAAATCCAATTAAAGCATTCTGATTTCATTCTAGTAGCTGAATGCTAGTCAAAAAGCTTGACAATTTGAAGATGAAGTGGAGATAGAAAATTGTAATTTTGCCCAGCAGTTGGAAGCATTCTGCAGGATAATGTTTACAGTTCTCACAGTAACAAAATTCAAGTCCTTTTGCCTATAAATTTGCATTTTAATCAACATATTCCTTTTCTTCTATGCATTCCCTAGCATTTCCACCACTTAATCCATGCATGTATGAGCTCCAAAGCAGTGTGATTCCGGACACACTATTAGCAAAGAACAATAACGAAAATGATAGTGATAATGATATTAAGATGCTGCTAGTGACTAACCTCTTATCCTCACAACCGCATAGAAAAGAATTCTACTGAAATGGTACAAAGAGTTCAACAAATACCCAAAAACAAGATATGGTCCTCTACTCTAAAATATTTTGCTCAAAAATAGATATAAGTTGTGATGTTTGTCTATCATTAAGTTTATATTTAGTTTCTGATAAGGGATCATTCGTTCAAGTAAAGACTGCATGTGGTTGATTGACCAGGCATTTGTTACAACTAAGAAAGCAGGTTCATGGAACTATGAACACTTTTGATGCCGTTTATTTGTTATTTACATTTGTCACAAGATTGGTGGGAGTTAACCTTAGCATTTTTAACATAAAATGGCTTCCCTTGAAACTCAATCCTGTAATAACTTGAACAATTGCAGCCGAAACCAGTCCATTCTGTAAATGTTTCCAAAAGAACACCCTGATATCTACTTCCCCACAAAAATATCAAGTTTGATGACTGAATTACTTGAAACTCTCCATGTATTGAACATAAGAGGAAAAAAAAACTAAGAAACATGAACATATAAGAAAATTACAGAGGCCAACTTCTTATGTTCATGGAAGATATCTTCCTAATATGATTCAAACTTGGCCTGCCTCACAGATGAAAAGATTCAATGCATTGAGATAAGCATGCGAAAGAGAGGGGAAGGGAGATAACAAATTATCTACTTCATATGTACAAGAAAAACAGTTATCCACTACATAAGTTAACTGCACCACAATAAGGCAGTAAAATTTATAAGTAAAAAAATTCAGAAAGAAATCAAGCAAAGTTATGAGTATAACATAGAAAAACCTGAGGAAAATTAGCAAAAGAAGACCATATTATGTTCAGACAAATGCAGATTTAAGAAAGAAGCAAGAGTTGAACTGAAGAAGTTATAACCCAAAAAAAAGAAAGAAAAAACCATGAAAATTGAGAAATACCCGTGTGAGAAAAAAGCCTGATCTATGGAGATCCACATACCTCTTGCACCCTAAATCCATGGAAAATGTAGCTTTTCGTTTTGCAGCTTCTTTTTTGTTAACACCCCTTGAAGAAGAAAAAAGGCATACTAACAAAAGTAGCTACCAAAAGAAGGAAAAAAATGTATATGAATTTTATGTGAGGAAAGTGAGGGGCTTCAGTTAAAGTGAGTGCCTGCCATGCTGCCTGTTGCAACAGTTACATGAAGCTGCTTTGCAAGCTTTTACTAAGATTCTCAAGCATGAGGTTCACAACTGGCCACGTGGAGCCATCGCATGCCAATGGCACTAATCAGGACATTATATTATCTCTTTTATAGCAAAAACAGAGGAAACTACTTTCGTTATTAAAAGAACACTGTTCATATCTACAACATGCCCTTAACTTTACGATTTTCCTTTCTTGGAGAAAAAATTAACTAAGTACATACCATTCTTTAATTTGCCAATGATTACTTTTGCATTATTTTTTTATTAACTCTCAAGCAGAAAGAAAGGGATTATGTCTTTCTTTTGGCTTTTCCAAGGAGATCAAATCAACTGTTGGTATTAGTTATTAATAGATTCTTTAATACCTGGCCTATCAACAGGAAATGTCAAATGGCTCTCCTTTACTTCCCTTCTTTCCTCTCCCCTTCAACTGCCTAACTCAAAAGTCAATGCTACATTCTCTTTGGAACATGGCTTTTCCTTTCTTATTTTTTTGGAGGTAGGCACTACAGATCCAAGGACCATGTTTATTTTTTCCTAATTCTAGTTAACAATCATTATCTGAAAACAGTGTTCATTTTGGTAAGACCATTTATGGTAAAAAAAGGTGCAGTGCTTACATGGTATATATTGGAGTAATATTTGCAATATCTATTGAATCACAAGTTGGATTTCAACGAATAATTTCAACACAGAAATGAGAAATCTATCACACAATTGCTCAGTTTTTCTTTTTCCTTCTTAAGCACTCAATCTCAGTCACAGATTAAACAGTCTTTAGACCGACATAAGAACTGGATTTTTCAGACGATATCTTAAGAAGTAGATGAGCACAACTGCTTTCACCCTTTGATTCTCATTAATTGAGTGTGGGGATGTGCTGACTAGCAAGAGTAGTAAAGAAGATAATTATAGTCTTGAAAAATATTTATGCATGAAAGAGTACAAGCATTCTATTGTCGTTATCAGCATGTAAAACACATGTATATATAATAATGAATTGTCTTTTGGTTTTCTATGATCATTCTTCATAAGACTACATCATGTGTTCGTATGGCTGCATATGCATATATAAAAAGACCATATTTACTTTATTTTTCACATGTTAATCAATATATATAATTTAATTTCATCTTCAAATTTCATACGATATACATATGAAACATAATACGTTATAATAAATTAATAAAATTTTTATATATATATGTATATATATATTCATAGTCATATGTACGTGACCTATTTATATATATACGTGTGTGTGTAAAGTATGTGAGAACAGATAATAAAGTAATTTGATAATACGAATGATGTTGATATTCAGATTGTTCAACCAAGAGGGGAGTCCCAATAAATTTCATTACAAGATAATGGAGTTAAGGGATCTGGAGTTTGCGGTCCTATATCCACCACCAGCCTTAAGAGTCTGGACCATCTCAACACCACTAGCTAGAAGGTAAGAAAGTGGGATGGTCACTGTCCAAGCTTTGTCTATCCACTGAGACATGACATGAGGCATAGGGACCATGCATTTCTGAAGTTGCAGAATGATCCACAACACAGGTTTCTGTCACCATAAAGGTTCTATAAAGATTGGTTGTTTTTGAAGGTTTCCAATGATTGTGACCATCGACCTTGATAGTGCTTAGGTAGTTCCCGCACAGCCTATGAAAAGTAGCAATCATTGTTATTCATGGTTAAAATTAAGATCCCATTTAATTACTTAGTGTAAGATTAGTTGTAACTTGCAGCCAAGCTAATTTAAAACCATAGCCTACTAGTTGAAATGTCAAGTAAACATGCTTCACTTTGGAATTTTCTATTCATTAGAGCACGGATTCAAGTCATCCGAATTTGTTCATGTAAGTGAGTTCTTTGTTTAGTTAAAACAGGCCACCATGAAAATGTTTTCTAAAGAATTAGAGGGAGCTTGAAATTTTGAGATCAACTTGTTAAAAAAACTCTTTTAGCTTCATTTATGGTGGAGGGTATTGGTCAAACCAGCACTTATAACTGATGCTTTCAAGGGAGCAGGAATTAGGAAAAACGCGTAGTGGAGATGACAACCCAAGGTTAAACATGGCTGTCCAATCAAACAGTGTTGGCTGATGGGGTGGTCTCATCTCAACCATCCCATTTAATGTCTCTTTGAATAATACCAAATAGTCAATCATAAAAAAAAGGCAGTAAATCAATGTCTTTGGGTTGATATTAATTGGCCTTTCGAAGTGTCAGAGAGGCAGAGAAACTGAGAAAGATTTGCAAAATCAATGCTGCAAATGAATGTTTATGATAGCATGAATAATTTAACCTTGCTCAATACAAGGCCAGACCCCTCTTAATTAAACAATAAAGATCAAACCTTAATGTTTTCTTTAAAACATGGGTACATTGCCGACGACAGTAGCAACCTAAGACCTCTATCACTCAAAATTTGATGATATCTTTGCTTCAGGAGATGTCTTGTCATTGGGCAAATTGACAGCAAAATGCCGTGTTGAGCTGAGCTTTTTGTGAAGTATCCAAAAATTTGGACTCATACCCTTTTCAAATGGCATGGCCCAGCTCTTGCGTCAAGTAGAACAAAGCCAACTTCGGCAACTTTGGTCCACCATGCTGTAGGTCGGCACGAGGATTCCAAGCATCTAGACCCTACCACAAACGAAGACAACCCCTTTTATCATTCCAATGGGGTTCTTTCTATCTTCTGAGTAAATAGTGCAAGATTAAAAGGTGCAACAATTCAGCAAGTTCATTAATCCGCACATAGAGGCTAGGACGTTGGAACCCTTACTATTGCAGATGACAGTAGCAACCTAGGGCCAGGTGAACACGTCAACCGACATGGAAATAAGAGCACGTCGGAATCTCGCAATCTTTGAATCACAAGCTGCAGCTTGGGAGCTTTAGAGTGATAAGCATGTGAAGTCCTTTGCTGGCCATTTGTTACCCGATCATATTTGGTCGGTTGAGAAGGACTCGGCATTTTTTTGACGTCATCTTCTGATCTGCAACGACTTGAATGGTTTTTACCAAGTGGAATTACAAACATATTCCATTACAAGGAATAACAAGGTTGGCTGGAAAAACAGAAATACATCTACTTTAATGTATGACCACGGTAAATAAAAACAGTACATAAGTTATCTAAATTAATAAGAATTGATGCATTATGTTAATAAATTGTTATGGAATCCTCAAAAACCAGATACGAATACAATGTCCTCACTGGAAACTCTCACCGTCGGGCAATTCTCTGCCCTGCTCCAAGTAACAATGCCTTCCCAATTACACCCGAGTGAAGTCCAAAAACTAGGGCCACAGTTCCACCCACAACGATCCACTTCCAATCTAGCCCATTATCATTCTGCCTCCTAATAACCACAGTTTGATCTTTTTCATCTTCCCCCGAAATGGGACAAAGAGAATCCATGATCTCATCAGAAGATATTTTTGTGGTAATTCTAGCCATCTGTGCGCTTCTAGACAGGGAAGTGTCTGTTTTCCTTGCATTCTGGTATGCCCTCAGGCCAGAGTGCAATTTCTTTAAAGCTCCCCACATTCCATGACGAAGACCTAATCTTGCCACATCTTTTGGGATCCCCATGTCTTCATAATGGACAAGAGTAACCTCACACGCAGAATGCTGTCCATCTCCTTTTCGGGACTCCACTGCATCACAAGTTAGATAACAATGATGTGACTGTCAATTGCAATGTCCCAAATAATGCCGCTAGAATCAAAGGGTTGACTGATTAACACTTACCAGCCCTGATAACCCAACTCGAGAAGTAAAGCTCCACACGCCTTGGCTTGTCGCGCTTCTGCAAACCAGGGTATGGCACCCCCTGGAACATTATAGCTTGAATGTTAATGTTTTTATTACCCTCATGCCAAAAAACACACCGCATTAGATATAATAATTTACTTAATCCAGAATTTAAACCATCAAATACAAACACACATGTGACATTGAACAGGCTCAAGAGACAGGCCATTCGAGCATCTTCAGAAGCATGCTAGAAGAATGCATGAGATTATGCAAAACACAAAGAGATCCAGAAAGAATACTACATAAAAATTAGTCTAGGTAGGTTTACTTATTGTCATAACAAATTGTTAGTCATGCTTTCTACCACTATGGAAATTCCAATCATCTTAAACTTTACAGCAATCGAACCTACCACTCCTAGTCTCCACCCCCCACACCCTGCCTGCTCCAACCCCACTTTATGTAGTAATACCACGAGGTCCCCTCACAGCAACTCCATAAGGAGTATAGATTTACTGAAAGTTAACAGATCAAACTAAAAACCATAACATCATAACCTGTACCTTTGTCACACAATAGTAAGTCTTTCCAGCGTCCCATATTCTTCGACCAATTATGTATTCTCGGTCACTGCAGAAAAAGGGGAACTGCCAAAAGATAGAAATAAGTCAAGTTATGCAAGACCATGTATAGTCTGGAAAAAGATATGTGCTTAAAACTTATGGCACCGAAACATCATTAAACAAATTTATATAAACCATTCATTCCATCCACCTTTTTTATCCAGTGAACAACCATTGTCCCTGTACGAGGGCACTCCTTCAAAATTTTGACATATGCAAGCATAGGATCCCACTTCGGTCGAAACTCATCATCCCAGAAGAAATCCCTAACCACCTCTGGAGTTGCATCCTCAAAGACAGTTCTACTACGTAAGACTGCAGGGCCACTCTGGTAAACAAAACCACCATCAGGTAGCAATAAATGCTGTGGTCTATGCAACCATCAGGTTTCATATAATGTATGATAATACATGGAACTCCATCTAACACAAACAAAAAACAGAAATGGTAAAGTAACATGTAAGCCATCTGGCATTTTGTATCCTTGGAACTAATAACCTGAAAATTTTTTGATAAATAACAATAGCTTAAGTTCAGCCAATAGTCAAATGCTAAGTGACTAACGGAATATGATGCCCATAAGATCCCAGGAAATGCAGTACATAATACCACAAAGAAGAAACTTCCAGAAGAAAGTTGGAAAGCATTCAATATCATAGGAAAGCAAACTGCAGTGGATCTCCCAAATTCCACCCAACCTTCTTTCTCTCTTAGAGAGATAATAAAAAAAAAAAAATCAGCAAATTTCTTTATAAAACTATAATGTTGTATGCGGCAATTTTGACTTAACAGAGTAAGATAGATCCTACAAGTTTTCATGGGCACATTTCATTATAGTGGAAGAACATAAATAAATCAGAAACCTACCTCAGGCTCAAGCCGCCATGCTTGGTAAGACAAATTTGGGGTAGTCCTTTCCATCATACTTTGCCATTCCATCTCCCTATCCTTCCCTTCAAATAAATGTAAGAGGTGCGCTAAGTCATTCTCTGTGACAATATCCTGCTCTCCTTCTTCATCTTGACTGCTGAGGCTGTAAAGGAATAAGTATAAATCATAAATACACTCATGCATGAAACAGCATTAACCTTGCCAGTAGTAACATAACAAGGTTACAAGTACTGCAACAATGAATATGAGTTAAATTTAAAAAGATAAAAACAAATTCTGGAACATACAAAAATAACCAGAGAATTACAACCAAAATTTAAAAGCATCCATGAAATTCACCTTACCTTGACTCAGCAGATAAGGAAAAGGAAGATGCAGAGATAGAGAGTTTGAATGGAAATTCCATTTGATAATAGTCAAATACGCAAGCACTAGCAAAATAACAGGCAAGGGGGAAAAACTCTTAAGTATGTAGTCAAAACTGGTTAGTAACTTATATCAAATCACTCACTGCTTGTAGCTATAACCATTTAGGATATTTTCTTTTCACCAAACAAGCTCTACAAATGAAATGTGACAACAGCTTTTTTGGATATTAAAAGCTTATCAAGAAAGAACTACAGAGAAATATGGTAGGCATCATCTGTCAATACAGATTTACTGAATGCGAGCCCAGTCCTAAGTTCTAAAACACTGGCAAGATAGATTCTCAATGGACCCATAAATGTACCTAAGATTTCTACGTTAAATCCTGCTGTAGCAAAGTAATGAAACATGTTTTCTACAATAATTCAATTCTTTTGACCTTAACCATGAGTATCTAGCAAATTTGTTCAAATAATTCTCTGGGCTTCCATACCAATTCCATCAAATAACTTCTTGTGGTATATTTCAAATCATATATACGCTTTTTTTTTTCAAACTATTTCCTCAAAAGTCTTAGTTGCTCTCTTCCCTATATCTTAAGGATGATGCTAAAATATTTAACATAAGACTTGAGCACTTCTATCACCATTTTTGAACTCTGTCCTGAATATTGATGAATTTCATGCAAACACCTTTGAGGCATGCTAAATATTAAACTGCGTACTAAATATTGACACATATTAGATAGGAATTCTCATAAAACTCACTTATAGAGCCCCAAACTTGGAAGGGCTAATCCATACTTAACTATCGACTAGCTAAGTGTCAAGAACAATTTTGCATTTGTAACTTGAACCATAAATTACCTGCATTAGAGTAAGTTTTAAGGGAAAAACAGTTCCTTTAACAACTAAAGAAAAGGTTTAAGAAAAGTATCTCCTGACGTACAGCAAGTCAATATCTTCTGCAAAATGTATAAAAAAAAAAAACCTATCCTGATTCCTAACCATATCAAATATACATATTCTTCACTTATATAACTCACAATCATGGTAATTACAAAGGCCCCCCATATTAATGACCATAATGCTTTGAAGTTAATAACCTTAAACCTCGCTTCCAGTTCAATGTATCAAAAATTTTCTCATAGCCCCATTTTCATAATTAGGTCAAATTTAAGCTTAATTAGAAAGCATAATTCATATTTACCTTAAAGCAAATCATATGAAATTAAAGAAACGGACGATCCACCAAATATGCAGAGATTCATCCAAAATTCTTCAACGATAATAAAAAAAATTGGAACAAAATATAGAATATTTATAATTACATAAATTACATAAATACAAAAAAAAAACTAAATAAGTGTACTAATACTAACCTTACAGCATCAGCAGCTCCTTCCTGCGAAATCCTCGCCACAGGCGACGATGGCCGTGGCAGCGGAACGGCAGAATTAGAAGCCGAAGCAGTTGATTTCTTGGATCTCCCTTTAATAAAGTTCGAGAAAATCGTGCGGCAAACAGGCAAAGCGGAAAGGGCGGTGAAGGCGAGCCAGAGTCGGCGAGCTCCGAACCCGGGAGGGGCGGTCCAGATGAACCGGAACTTAGACCGGAGACCAAGAAAAACCAAGCTGGTCCACCTAGGACGCCAAGCCCAGCCGATCACGAGCCCGATCATCACAGCTAGCCATATCGGCACTGCGCATAGCAAAATGTCGACGAATGTTTCGGTAATCGTAGGTTTCTTCAAGAACTCCATTAGATCGAAGAACGTCTCGTCCATTTTATCGCGAGAAAATAAAACAATTTTAGGGGGTGTTTTTCTTTATCGGCGAGATAACGGACATGGATCTACCTCAACGGGAGATCCAGGGGAGAGCATTGCTTCGGGGAAGAGGAGAAAATTAGGAACGTGTTTTGTCTATTTTATTTTGATTTATTTTGAGCGGGGGTTGGCGGTTGATTGGAACAGCGTAGATATGACGTGGCGGTGTGAAGGCCGTTGATAGGTATGGTAACGTGAGTTGAGGCGCGTTACGGAAAGTGCAGAGGGGTTTTGTTGGGGGTGGCGTGTACGGGAGGGTGTGAGAGTGGGATTGGGACGATGCGGTTGAGGTGGATTTCGGTTTGGGATAAGATTTTTTTAAGGAGTAGTTTTGGTTTCTGCTGGAGGCTGGAGAGATTCTTCTGTTCTGCTCCAGTGTCATTTTTAAATCAGATTGATGGTTCGGCTGGCCGAGGTCTAGGGTGCCAGCGCCGATCACAATTCTCCACGTGCTAAGGTTGATAAATTACCGAAAAAATATTTTTACTTTCTTTTTTGCAAGGAAAAAAAAGGATTTATTTTATCATTTATTTTTTTCCTTTATGGTGTTTTGTCGGAGCTAAATATTTGACAAGTTATCATCAGATTTACATTTAAAATCCTCAATTGTGTACTTGACCTTAGCCAAAAGGCCAATTAACTTTTAGTAACATTATTATAAATTATGTGGTTTGAGGGACTTTTCAATCATTTTTTATAAATCATAATTATTTTTACCTAAAAAACAAGAAAGTCCACCTCTTGAGTTTACGTACATATCTTGAGTTTACCATTTCAACCACAATACATTTTTAATTTCTTTATGCTTAACAATAACACCTAAACTCACGCCATCATTCTTTGAAGAATGACTATTTTTTTTTATTTGAGTAAAAATATTTATTCTAAAAAAAAAAGAAAAAGAGACCATAAATTTACCTCTTTAGCTAAGCTATGATTGTTTCTTTCCTTGTTTTTTTCCTTTTGTTTGTTCCTGTGCCGCTGCGTGTTACTCGGACTTTCCTTGAATTGGGCCTAAAAATCGTTCCACCGTGGTTGGCCCAATGGAGTTATATATATTTCCATTTATACAGGATTGATAATCTTAGAGATTATTATCCAAAAAAATAATCTTAGAGATTAATATATGGCTAAAATTTGTACCTAATATTTACTTGTTTAGGGATTAGACCTGCATGTAAATTGCCAGTTCTCATTTCATTTTGTAAAGTAAATATGTGACACTTTAATTAAAAATTAGGAACAAAGCATATGCCTGAAGAAAACTTCAAGTAAATATCTAATCACATCATACACCTAGTTATAAGAAATCCCAAACGTGTGTGTTCATTTTATTTATTAAAATCATCTTACAATTTATAGTATTATTGATATTAAATACTATTATCCTGAATCAGTTCTTATGAATCTCATATTTTGAGTTTGAAGATGTTAAATTGACGATTCTTTCATATAAATTAAAATGATTAATATGAATATGAAAAAAACTAGTGAATGATATAACGTGATATTAGAAGAGAATTACTTCAACGACTTGATAAAATTAAAACCTCAAACCAATCATAATTATGTGGTTTGGCAGCTAGCTTGTTGCATTTCTCTATCTGTATTCGGCATTGAAAATGGCCTGTAAACTGCTGGTTGGCTTTTAAAGTTTTGAACACCATTGCAAGTAAAAGCCAAAGAGGAAGAAAACAAAACTAAAAGAAAACGTAATGTAAATAAGACTAACCTCACAGCAACAAGAGCTTCTTCTTTAACGTTACACCAAATCATGCATGCGGACAACATCAAAACCAACGTCTCTTTAAAGTAATAACGAAATACCAAATCATGCGGCAGAGAAAGAAAGCGGAGATGACAGTGAAAGCGACCGCGATGCTGCAACATAGGGACCCGGTCGACGGTGCGTTCCAGATCAACCAGAAACAGGACAGTAGGTAAAGGAAGATATTGGTCCAACAAAATCGTCGTTGATGAGGGAAGCCGGTCGCGAGCCCGAGCAACGCGGGCAGCGACATCCACCTCTAGCAGAGCACAGTTTTGAGAAATTGTTCAACTTGTTCGGTGAGGTTAGGATTCATCTGGAACGCCATCAAATTATGTACATCCCAACCAAAAAGGTTGCATACTGAACAAGAAGGCGCCACTCACCAACCACAGTGAGTTTGATATATTTAAGAACCAGCCTCGTTGTAAATAGAGTTGACTGGACTTTTCACAAGCATTTTCTTTTTCCTCGCTTACAGCCATGTCCGTTCCTACAGCTTAAGCCAAGGAATCAAAGGTTTTGGTGTTTATTTGTTATAATTGGGATGCCAGTGTTCAACCAAAAAACACTCGTGTAACCCAATATCAGGCCCAAAAGAAGAGGAATTTTGGAACCATCGGAGTCCAAGTCCACAGTTCTCCATCTCCTTTTATGCGCAGCAAAGTGACAATTATTTAGTCTGACCAAAAACACAAAGGGTCTGAATTAAAAGTCCATCCAAGTATATTGGACTCTGTTCATTATCTCGTGCTCCGAAATGGTGAATACATAACATATTGTTAGTTTGTTTTCCATGTTTTGGTTTTCACCCAATATAGTTAATTATGACTCACATTTATAGGACATAATCTTCAAAAAAAACATATGATTAAGATTTTCACTCGATGGTTAATTTATTTTTTCGATATAATCACTTAATGATGAATGATTAAAAATATGTACAAATTATTCATTACAGCCATTTTATTTTATTTGACAATATATGTATGAGAACGGAAAATGCAAAAACTCGAGTAATTAACATCAAAGCACATTGCACACACCCTTCCCGAAGAAAGAAAACAGAAAAGGAAGAAACAAAAGGCATAGCAATTCCAATTAGGTGAATTGGAACTAATGACTTCCAATTACAACATTGTCTTCTTTACTAGTTTTATGGGAAAAGGTGGGGATTTTTGAGATATAACAACTTTATGTTTCCAAAAAAACATAGTGATTGTTATGCCCAACAAAATCTCTCTTTCTCTCTTTCTTTCTTTCTTTTTTTTTTTTTCCAAGTATTTTGAATGCTTTTTAACAAAATTTCAAATGGGTCAAGTCACCCGAAAGTGCTCTTTGGGAATCCTCCTCATCTTCTATTTTGTTTTTTGTTTTTATAAAAAAAAGGAAGAAAAGAAGAAAAAATCACTATGTGACTTTATCGAGCATAGGAATCACTTTTCCTATCATACATACTCAAGATGTCTCTCTTATCTTTTGACTACTGTTCCATGGATTATTACAAATTTACAAGTACATTGTTTACATATGTTTGCTAATCGTATCATTGCATAACCATACCATAGTCATTTCTTACATGATTGTACGGGAAAAAATAATTTGACGTGTGTGTGTTTTTTATGGCAAAATCTATGGAAAGGCTAAAGTTAGATTTGTCTGGTTTACAATTTGATATCCGTTTGCTTTTCTTCTTCCTTCATTAACACTAAAATGAAAATTCCAATTTTGTGTGCCAAGCAATTTCACAAGAGACAATTTGTAACTATGTTTCTTTTAGTCAAGATTATGCACATTTTTGAAATCTTACGTTTGACAAAGATAATCGAGTCAAAGTTATCCGAAAATGATAGGATAGAATTTATGAAATGATATTAAAAAAGAATCGAATTCTGATTGTTTTAAAATTAAAATTTAAATTCAATCATGATTATTTAGACGACGTGATGCTTTTCGAATTGATTAATCGTATGTAATGGTATGCTGAAAGAAACAAAATCAAAATTTGGCAGCTTATTAATGTGATCAACCTTTTTTTGCATGATTTTTTATCAGTAATTTAATTTTTTTTCCAGTCAAGGAGAGATAATGATGGTATGACTTTATAGATAAAAACACCACCACCAGTAAAACCCAGAGGAAGAAAACATAATATTATATATATAGAAGTAATTGCTAGCTGTCTGTTTGACCCCATTTTGGGTTTTTCACACAGTGGACTTCCAATTTGCAAAGATCCATCCAAAATGAAGGGATGATTTTTCAAGTTAATCCTTCATTATTGGAAAGGAGTTAGTCAATACATTTCATTAATTAGTACCAAAAAGAATTCTCCATTTCAATTCAGATGAACAAAAAGAACATAATTTAATTCTTATATCTGCAAATTCGGCGCATACCATCTTTTATTTTTGTCTGGATAAACCATAGCATAGCATTTCCCCATCTACTCATTAATGCCAAAACCAAACATAGAAGCTTTTGTATTTATTGCTGAACCCCAACTTGCTTTATCAGGTTAAATACTGGTTTGTTTTTACATTTTTTTCCCAATTAAATTCATTCTCATAGGACAATTTTCTAATGAAAATTTGGTCCTTCCATGGTCCCCTAATTGAATAAGGCAAAGGAGTATTTGATTTTCAGTCTAGTAAAGGCCCTCAAATGATCTTTGAGGGACAGAGTCTGGGAGAGAGAGCAGTAAATGGTGTAGCATGGGGCTGGTATGGTGAGGGAGCAGAGGGTTTTTTCCATGCACAAAATCTGACCCACATTGGGCTAGGATACTGACCCAAGGCATTAAAAGGTGAGGGGTCGACAATGACTAAGGAGCTGGTTATGATGGCAGTCTTAAGGTGAAAAAAAGGAGTAAATTCAAAGCTTAACTTTGATGGGGTACCCCTCCTGGAGAGAATATCTCCCTCTCATGCAACTAATAAAGTAAAAGTTCCCCTGCTCGAAGCTTATATTCTTTGCAACTCTCCACAAGCAAAGCTAATTTGGAACAAAAAATTTTCAACTGCAAAAAGATGGAACACAACTTTTGTTTCTTGTGCTGTTGTTTTTCTCTTTTCAGTCTTGTTTTCACACAATCACACTAGCCCCATACAAAACTGCTGTTTTTTCAACGAATTTGGTAAGAAACAGAGAAAGGTCGGCAGACTTGGGGTGCATTTTTGAACTAAACTACGAAAGAGACAATGCGCCATTTTTCCAAAGACTACACCTAGTGAAATGAAGTTAGTAAAGGGCATTCCTGTTTTGACATGGTCCTAATTTTCTTATCAAAGCAAGTGGGCTGCACATTCCTTTGTTAGAATTATATCACACTATTTTCATGGCAACTTGCTTGCATTGACAAATTCTTCTCAATGATCAACTTGAATTTGACAATGTAACAAAAATGCATATTACTTGGAAATCCAAATCTCTTTAGGAATTCAGAAGAATGTTTACCTCCTCTTTGAGCCTTGGGTTTTCCTGTATACCATCCAATAGTTATAAGCATTCTTGATAAGAAAATCATACCACAGTTAGATTTGAGGCATAATTCAAGAGCGGAAAACCCTTTAAGATTTGCTTCAACCCAAATAACAGCATTATGAATACCTGCTTAGATTCATGAATTCTGCCGGATTCTATCCTCTCTATAACCTAGAGTCTTCCAAGGCTACAACAGAAAAGAAGAAAAAGGATATATAGAGTAATGTGAGGAAACAAAAATGAATTTCAATGCTTACACCTTGAAACCATCAAGGAAATGCGACGGCTTCTTGAGATTTTGTTAACTGATCAATAATTCATGAACGTAACATATAGCAACCAGGGTGAATTGTATATATTCCATAAGTTGGGGGGAATGAAGCCTGGTCCGAGATCATTCTGATGAAGTCTAGAGCTTCAAATGAACGGTCTCGAACCAGACAGCATTCCCCTCAACTGTTCAAGACTTCAAAGAGAGAGAAGAAGAAAGAGAGAAAGGAGAAGAGAGAGAGAGAGAGAGAGAGAGAGAGAGAGAGTGTGTGTGTGAGAGAGAGAGAGAGAGAGAGAGAGGACTGTTTGATATTGATTTGGCCATGCAATGCTTTTCCCATGGGCCCTTATATACGTGAGGATGAGTATCTCCTTATGTGGGTCAGATGACATTAGAATCCCCGCTTTCTACAGCTTCCCCCTATCATGCTTTACACACAGATTTCAAGTTTTGCAACTTTGATGTTTAAACTTCTTTCTAGGCTGCGTTTGGTTTTGAAAGTCGAAAACCCTCTTACCATATAACTCTGAAGAAACAAATGGAAAGGTCATTGGTTTATACAGAAAGTTGAAAATACATTGTTGGAGATTAAAATCTTCAACATGGTATGACAGTTTTTTTTGACTCAATGATCTACAGTTCTTGAAAGTCTTTATTTTGTTAGATTTTAGTGCAAAGAACAGGAGGGATTTGGCTTTTTATAATCCAACTTTTGTACTATATATATTAGTTTGATTAATCATCTATAGTGAGATGAAATGGATATGGACATGTTGATGGGGAACGCTGCCAAACACACCGCTGTAAATAGAAAAATGAGATGTCAAAAGAACTGAAAATGATGCTATAAAGTTTGGTGGATGAAATTAAAGCCATTGTTACAGATTATAAATGGGGGTTGGAATTTAAAAAAATGAAAAGATTGGGTGAAATATTGGGGTCAAAGCAATAGCTTCTTTTAGCATCTGATACAAAAGACTTAGCAAAAGCTCTCTTCTACCTGTCAATCCTCCTCCTCCTCCCCTCCCAAACTTACCTGTCTGAATTATAAAATTCATAAAAAAAAAGGGTACACGTGTCGTAACGAATGCCGGTTGATGGAACAAGGTAAGCCAAGAATTATCAAATGAGTGAATGATCATTGCTTGGAGAAATTGGTGTTATGATTATAGGATTACCTTTTAACAGTGAGCTGAAAACTAAAGAAATATGGGGGCAGCGGTAACTTGCATCATCATCTTGACAAAGGGTGTTTAAAGGATGTCTCTTTTGCTTCCCACTTGAGGAAAAAGGGGAAGATTGAGGTGGGAGAAGCTTCATCAATGAGGGCAATATGCCACAAATAGTGTGATTCCAAGCTTAAATGGAAAGAAATACAGGTTGGCCTGTTAAAAGCTTTAGCAGAGCCAAAGGAGGGCATTAGGAGGAAAAACAAAGCTGAAAGAAAAATAAAAAGAAAGGAAAATCTTCATGCAGTGATGTTACTGTGTTTTTTAAATATTTAAATGTAACTTATTATATGACTAAGTCATTTCCTAATTTCACCAAAAGTCATCCACTTTGAATTATTAATATGACAACTAAATTTGTTTGAGATAATGGCAGACATCTGTCTATCACATTTTACATGTGTTTAGGATCAAGAACCAGTGTGCACCAGGGAAAAAAAAACTATGACAAGAGTTCTATATCTCTGCAAATGGCGATAAGCTCACTTCAGGCACCTAAATTGATTAGCTACTATATATTAGGTGCTTGAGCATACCCATATAAATGAATCAGTCAAATTACTGTGGTACATTAAGAGACAGAAAGGGCAGATGTGTTAGAGGAAAAAGAAGAAAAATCTAGCTAGAAAAGAGAGGTAGGAATTGCATTTAACCCAGCTTCAGAAAGTATTTTGTTGGGTAACCCACATTCATTGCTCTTAATTAACATAACATTGTAATGCCATTACTGCTTGTTAAATCTTTTTCCTTTATAATGGAAGGTAAAAAGCATTATCTTTGACATTTATGTTTAAATTAAAAGCATCCCTAAGTTCCATGTATATGATTCATGACTGAATAAATATGCTGCTCGTCATTAAGCTCATGAAACATTCTCAAATTTGGTGTTCGAAACTTGCAAAACCCAGTAACTCAGATAGTATTTAAGCATGAAATAATCAAGGACTCAAAGTTAAGCTAAAATTTAAAGCCAGGATCCTTTTTGACTAGCAAAATTTGTTACCACAAATGAGGCGCATGTTCATCTCAAAAAGTCGTCTTTTTCTGTTAAATCACTGAAAAAAAAAATAAAAAAGAATACCCACAACACTATGTGCTTTACGCTCCATAAGCATCTTTTCCTCTTTTTCTTTAAGACCTTTTCATGATGAGGCTTGCTGTAACTATTCAACACAAGGATTTCCATTCCATAAAAAGCACAACTTCCACCCTAACAAAGCGGCCCTTAACGGCCCCTCTACCTCAACTTTACATTCATTCTTCATCTCTTAATGGAGGCAACAAGCATAACTCCTCACACATTACCAAAAAAACACTTACAAACCGAGTACACAATCTTCAGTGAGTTCAAAACTTTTTATTAAGATTACAACTTACAACCTCTGCTTTCTACAATTCTGCACCACATAGAAACAATGAGTCCATCTGGGTTATGTGGCAGCAAGTGCAAGTCATGTCCGACGGCTGTTTTAGCTGACATACACTTTGAAAATATGCACCAGCACTGTCACTGTGAGTAAGAGACAGCAGCAAAACAAAAAGATCACAAGAATGGAAAATTATACAGGAAGTAAGTAGTCAGTGCCTCCTCTCCTCATGAGCTCATAACAAAGAGTTGGAAATCTAAAATGTTCAAATTTATTGAATTGTTCAAAGAAGCAAAGTGAAGTCTCTTGACTTTGTCAAATATTACAACAAATCAGGGACTTTTTATATATACGAAAATGTTATAACTTACAGAAATTTACACTTAATAACAATACCGAAAAAGCAACAAGTCTTTGCAACTTAAAGGTAACGAAATACACATTCTGTAGAGCGGTCCCAAGAAAACATGAGAATAAACCCTTTCCTTCTTTTAAATTAGAAAACTCACCAGAAACTCAAGACAGGAAATTAATGTCTGAGTCAGTAATGCCATTAACCTTGGGTGAAACTGACTCACTCATCTCTTGCACTTTCATGGATTCATCTTTGAATTTCAAAGGAGCATGGCCATACTGGAAATTGTTTGGATTCTTTTTGTTTGCTGAACCAAACATGGTGGCAATGGTGTCTTCTCTTTGACTAGCCAAACTGTGCCGATTTCTGTGATGGGAATCACCTTTCACCTTCTCTCCTTGACTTGAACTGACTGCATCACCACTGCTCTTCCTTCGACCTAGCTTTGGAGACTTTGCACGAGTTGGTGGCATCTGGCATTCATTCAAAACAGCATATCAAACTTTAACCAAACATGCCAAGAAGTTGCTGTAACTTATCAACAATAAATCAGAAAATTAATATTTATGATATCTGTTTAATAGTGAATTAGTTGTTTGACCAGGCCAAATGACGTTAAAGATTAATAAAAATCTACACTATACCTTTTTCAGCTCAACTTTTGGTGGAGGTCCCTCATGGTAGAAGCTTGGCATTGGGTTTGCCTTGAATGTTAAACTCTTTCTGAATTGCCTGATGGCTGCCTCCCTCTCTTCCTAGAAGATTTTCAAAGTTTTATCAGAAAAGAAGCAAAAAGGAAAAATAGAAATACCCGTATTTTGAATTATAATTATCTGCCTCAAACAGTAAACTTGAACTGGTAGACATGAGAGCGAGTGAGAGATGTAGGTAGCATGGTGAGTTGCCATACCTTAGTCCTTGCTTCACTTTGGGTTTTCTCAGCCTCTAGCGCTTGGTGTTTCTCTTCTAGTTTTGAATAAAACTACAAGAAAACAACAAAGTCAGACAAGGATTTGCCTTTCAGATTTTGCAGATGCAGGTAGCATGCTAAAGTCAAGGCAAACACATGCAGCATATTGAAGTCAAGGCAATACCTCCTTCCTCTTCTCTGCACGTTCTGAACATCTAAATACAGGAGCTGATGCAACAGTTGCCTTGGGCTTAGCAGTCTGTGAAGACACAACAGTGCTTTGTACAGTCGAGGGGTAACATCAGTGATTTGTGGACAGGGAGATGATTTCATGCTTTGCCATGGGCATGCAGTGTCCCTGTCCCTTAATACAGGAATAGGGCATGCAATCTAAATGATTTTTTAGAACTTTATAACCATAAAGATTTGCATTTAACTAAGGTTTAGTGCTCAAATTTGACAGGTTTTTTTGTTAATTGAGCAACTTCTTTTCACAATTACAAGCGCAACACACGTGGACATAAATTAGAAGATCATATGAAGCATTCAAGATACTAGCTTTTTAAACAGAATAGAACCCTATAAATCAGGAGGCATATCAATTCAAACAGAAAGGAGCATTTCAAAAATGTAGAAACGGAATGATTGAACTTAATTCCAGGTAGAAAGAGGATACGTAGAAGTAACAGAACAAGTTTCATCATCATCAGGATGTTTCTTGTTATTAGGTTGCAGTGGCTTCCTCAAGACCAATTGCGGCTGCTGACAAACATATAGAGACTTCATGAGCAACTATAAGGGGGAGAAACAAAGAAAAAGAAATTTCTAAGCCTGTATTTGATCAATTCTATCATACCCTGTTAAGTATTTATTAAGTTATATATTCGCTATTGGAATCAACGTTTCCATTTCTGAATTTCTCATTCAAAAAAGAAAAAAAAAACCTACAAGCTATTAGTTGTGGCACCATGTGATTCCTTCAGGTTTTCATGATATCCAAATACATCAAGATTCAAGAGGAAGAAAAATTTGTTGATATTATCAGTCACTATATTGTTATCAATTTATGCAACTTCTAACAAATATAAAACTTGATGAAAGGCCTGTGCCTCGTACAACAGCATTTGCTTAAGTAAAATTTATTACTATGCAGTTGCAACGAGCATGAAGTTTAAAGCAAGAGAACAGATGGCCAATAGTGAATTAAAACAACCCATAGAGAAATCTCAATAAGGAAGGTTACCTGATTCTGTTTTGTTGTATTTGGATGATGTGCACCATTCGTGTTGGAGGTTTTGTTCACACCAGATCCAGCATCAGGTTCAGCCACAGCAGGACGAGTTCCACATGAAGCACGCTTTTCAGTTGCAAGGGCAAATGGCTGTGGAACAGTGTGCTTCATTCGAACATTTACTGCAGCAAGTTTTGGTACATGCTTGGATACTCTTGACTTATTATTCTTTGTTTTGGCTGCTTCTTGTTTGACCTTCTCCTCAGGCAAGCCTGCCTCAAGATTGGAGCTTAGCACTCTCTGCTCTTCCTCACTGTTCTCAACTGAGTTTTCAGTAGTGCATTCCTTCACCTCGTATTCTTTTGCTTCAGTGCCTTCTTCTGTGTCTTGAAGCTCAGGATCCCCATTCACATATGACTCCAAGGCATCATGATGACTGGGAAATGTTATGTTATTTGGATCTTGTGAAATACCATTTGAATAAACTATTACACAATCTGGTTCCTTGTCCATGCAAATGTCTGTAACTTCTACTCCCATTGAACTGCACAAATCAATTAAACATCCATATTGCCATCAGTAACTTCATTTTGATTTTGATTTACGTATAACAATCAACAAGTTCAATCACATTAGATTGATAGAAATCATGCTATCTTAAAACAATCTGTCAATCATTTTAGATGCAGCTGGTACATAAATTTGCTTCTAGAAAGATTTATCTCATCCTTGAGATCCTGCCAAAAAAATACAGATCAGAAGGAATAGTATAGATTCCAGAGAATCTACAAAAGCTATAACATAATTTCTATAAATGTGATTCAAAAGCCACACAAAGAGAACATCAGATATGATATCGGGGGAAAGCAATTAGAGAAAGAATTCATGACAGTATCACTCTTCCTTAGTGCTCAATTAAGTCCTGCACTCTGACAGGACAGTTTCAACTATACTTACTCATCAACTCCCAAACATGCTACATACGCCCAATGGTTTCTCCTCTTCAACAAACTAAGCTCAATTATGACAGTAGTAAAACTAGCCACCAAAATGGAATTGAAGAACTTTTTTGGTGGAAGATGAATGGATGATGGAGTACTTGCAATTACCAAAGATATTCCTATTAAGCAAAAGAAAGCATGACAAATAGAAAATACCTAATTAAAAAAAAAACAAACATAATGGCCTGCCAGCATGGAAAGATTTCTTTAAGAAAAAGAAGCAACAAACAGAATCATTTGCATCTTAAAACCTGGAGTTGTCAAAGGACATAAAAGGAAGTATAATTGAGAATAAGAGAGGGATATTACTCAGAGGAGTGGCGTGCTAAGCACATAATTATGATAAGAGTCCAATTAACCAACTCAATCATACACCTAAAAAGCAATAATCATAGCTCAAAAGTCAAAAGAAAAAAAAAACAGAGAAAAAGAATACAGAACTTGGTTTTGGTAGAGCAAAATAATATTCCTATCATTTAAATTTAGAGACAAGGAAAGTTCAAAAATTCCAGAATTAATTCTAGAATCAACACGTCTCACCTCTAGACTGTAACATCTAATTATAAATCTTACTAATGAAAACTAATACACATAAAAGCAGAGATAAAATTTGTGTTTGGATTCATGTAGTATCTATTTGAAACACAGATATGCACTTCAAGGCCTCACAATCTGCTTTAACACTCCAGAGAACCACAAAAAAGATAATAATACCAGCAATGGTCACTGACCCTCCATTTGATTCCTGAAAAAGCAAGAGAAAAAGAGAATCTAAAATGTTATGCATAAAAAAAATCTTGCTTTCGAAGAAAAATCCAAAATTGAACCAAACTAAACTTACATTAAAATTCAATTTGTTTTTTCACATCACAGATATTAAATTTCAAATCTAACACTAACCCAACATTTCTTAGCCATCAAACGCTACCAGAACAGGAAAAAAGATTCAAAGACTTTGGATTCTACAAATGCTGGTTTTACTTCTTTTTCTCTGCCAAGCACAAAACCAAAAACGCCCCTACAAACTCTAACACCCCAAAGAAAAGAAAGACACCCACTTTCAAGAACCAAGAAGAGAAGTGAAATCTAAGTTCGGATCAAACAAAGAAACCAAAGAGAAAAAAAAAAAGACATCTTCTATTTCGAAGAGTGACATTCAAAGGCAAAGATTTGAACTTTAAAACTCACATTTTGCACGTGCATGCGATGCAAGAAGGAGGATAAGAAGACGAAGAAGAAGAAGAAGAAGAAGCGAAGATCACAAGTTTTGAAGAGTGGTAACTGTGGTAAATTACTTACAGTTTTTATCTGATCTAATCAACAAACGAAGGCTCTCTGTTTTGCCTTATCGAGCTGTGTCTTCTGTCTTTCTGCGTCCTTTTGCATCTGTTTGAGAATGTTTCTGTTACTTTCTTTATATATATAATAATATATATGTAAGCTGGCTCGTCGGTGTTAACGGTGTTACTTAACGGCGTTTATCTCATTTATCTTTTTCTTTTTTTGGGTAATAAATCTTTTATTTAAAGACAAAAAAAAGAAAAAAAATATAAAAAAGGTGGGTTTGATATTGGGAATAATGGAATCTTTTCCAAAAGATATTTCCCCAAATTTTGGCTTTTGTCATTTTGGCTTTCTTCTTTCTTTTCACTTAATTTACCATTAATAACAATTTACTCCCTGTAGAGTAGTAGTTCTTAAGTATTCTTTTCTTTATTTTTGGTACATTCTTTAAAGTATTATTTTTGTCACAATTGAGGAACAATGGACAAATGCAACTTAGGGAAATTTAATATTCAGACAATGACACATCCATTTAAATTCAATTACTTATATATTACTCTGACTGCATGATCAATTAACACAAGTTTAGTAACTCAAAGCCTACCTAAATAAGAGGAGATTGCTATTCAATTGCAACTAAAGAGTAAAAGCCTTTCACAATGTTGTTGGAAAAATTATAAAACTTTGAAAAGATTGGATTATAAGTCAATTTCATTTTAATCGGTTGGATTATGAGATTCAAGTAAAGTTTTTTTTTTAATTGTATAAATTTTATTTTATTTTTCTTAAACTTTAGAGACCTAACATAAATTGATAGAGAAAGACATAGATGAATTTAAAGTTATTAGAATCTAATTTTGGCCAAGTGTGGCTTTGGAGCAATTAATTGGAAGGATCAATTCTAATTAAATAGGAATGAGGTATGCAAACAATTGATTAGAATAACAACTTTAAGAATTACTCCATTAAAACTACATATAAGTGTCTTGCCATCAAATTTTGCATATATATATATATATATATTGATATGGAAAAACCCAAAAATATGGTGAGGAATAAATATATATATATATTTAAAATTTTTCCCAAAACAAATAGTAGGAAATGTAGTCAGCAAGACTATAATATAGGTGCTAAGCTAAAATATTACAAAAGGGCTAACTCTGTGGGAGCCTTTAACTTCTTCTGCAAGTCCTCAGGCTTTCAAAAGTGAGATAACAATTGTTTAACTGAGAATCTTATCCAGTTATCCCTATTACAAAGCACTGCAACTTATCATTTCAATGTCTACTTGCCTTGGCAACACATGGAATCTATATACAATTTAAATCAAATTATCAACACCCAAATTTGGGTTAGCTTAATTTGCCAAATTTTATACTCTCTGAATAATAATTTTTTCAGTTTTAATGTCCAACATAACCAAAATTTTCCTAATAATTAGACTTGTAATTTTAGTATTAAGGTCTGGGATTTTTTTTTACTTATTCAAACTTTGTAATCATGTTATGTTTGAATTTGCTGCCATACTCTACAATCACACTATGATTATTATAATTTAACCATGCCCACAAAAGGGAAATCATAAACTATTGGTGGGGTATTAAGCTCCTGTTTTACTTGCAAGTCATGACTAACATTGTCAATAAAAGTACTTATATTATCTTAAACAATTTATAAGATTCATAGTTTAAACATAATTTTAGCAAATTAGTTGGGAAGTTTAATTGCTATAAACACATGGAGTTGTCAAATATGTCGAGAGATGTCCATAGCTTACCCAAAAAGTTTTGAAAGAGAAGATGTGTTTCTATCCAAATAATTATTGAGGTCCCATCTTTGATTATTCCTGCTTAACCCTTTTGATAAAGGCCTAACACCCTCTAAATTAATTTGATACCCACTCCTTTTAGCTTACAATTCCCATCTTACCCATACCCTACAAGTTTGGTGAATAAGGGGGCTCTTGGTTTGGGTTAGGCACCAAAAATTTGTCCCATTTTCTCTACTAGTTTCAATCCCAATGTGTCTGATATATATCTTTCCCCTTGCATGAAAATTTCCTCATTCTTATCCTTGTTTGGCTTGCCTTGTTAAAGAGGTTAGTCAGTTTTCATAGTCACAAGCCAGTTGTTCAATCACATACAATATGCATTTTTATGATAAAGTGTTAAAGAGTAATTCTTTTTCAAAGTAAAACAAGTACAAGTTCCCCCTGCCACTTACTTGGATATGGCTTATAGTAATGAATGGTTTTGTGGGCAAACTTTGGCTGTGGAGGGTATGCTTTCAACAGCTTGTGGGCTAAGAGAGCTCTTTGTTAGTTGCATGCACATATTTGATATCTCTAGGTATGTTGGTTAAAGACTTTGGGAGGCTTCTTGCAATTTCCTTGTATGATTATGTCTCCCCAGAATCCCAGGTGGGATCATTTATTTGCGGCTGCTGATCATCTTTTCCTTGATGCTTACATATGAACAGCAATTAATTGCCATACAGCAACTTCTCCTTTTTTTTTTTTTATATATTTAAAAGCTTTGAAAATTTCTTTCTATTTGATTAAGTCATTGATCTTGTAACAACGATAATCAACATTTTTTATTAATTTAGAAAAAATTTATGGATTTCAGAATATAAATATACACATTGTTTTTTTTTAAATGATGTTGAATTTAAATTATGAATTTCGGAATATAAGTATATACATTGCTTCTTTAAGATGATATTGAATTAAATGATTGTTTTTATTAGTTGAAATAACAAGTCTTTGGAGAAATAATTAGTCATTGAAAAAGATTTTGTGGGTTAAAAGGGTACATCAAAGTATATTATATGCATGAGATGACCAAGTTAAGGTTGATAGTAAGAGGGGAATTAGGGGCAATTATAGATAAGTAAGATTATGGAAGACAGGGTGAGCCCAAGGGGGGAGCATGGATGAGCTGTGAAACTATGACTTTAGGTGGTAGAGGGTGGAGGAAGAGAAGGGAAGTGAGTGGAGTAAAAGGAAGGGTGCCATTTACAAAGCATAAACATAGAGGGAGAACAATGATAAGTGGGAGCCAGATATCCCTGGATCACGCCTTTTAATCTTCAATTTCAAGTCAATGATTGATCATCTTCAAAGGGTCCCCCACCCCACATCCTAGATTGTACATGCCAACGGCCATGATTGATGACCATCACCTCCTCCATCATCATCCACTCCTCTCCCTCACTTCAACTAAAGACTCACCATTGAATCATTATGCGTGTCAAATGTTATGTGTATCAAATGTGAGTACATATTGCCTTCATTTTTATTAATTTATTCAAATTTCTGTTCTAATAAGAACTATGCAATAAATGGTGAATTCTGAAGCATTTTCACAAGACATTTACTTATAAGAGCTTTGTAAATAAAATAAAAATAACCCTTTTTACAAGCAAACTAGAGGAAGTTAATCTTGCCCAATTGATAAGCAAAGCTGTATCCCTTTCAACTTAGAAGATATTTCTAAATTGTGACCTTAAAGGCGAAAAGTTGGACTAACCTTTTGTAAATGTTTCAAGATAATATAGCTCAAAATTTGAAGGGACAAACTTCTTAAAGTAATAACCTAAAGTGGTACTGATGCATTGAAGTGGGTAAAAACAAGGTTGCCACCACCTTAACTCAAATGTGAAAGTGACATTGGACCACTGTGAAGTATGATGGTAAAATACATAGCCTTTTTAAGTCAAGCTCGCTCAAACTAAGTGAAAATTGGCTCATGGGCTAATTGAGCTCAAGTTATGACTGTTATTATTAAGCTTTGCTATTTGATTCATGGTCTTTTCTGCCTTAACGAGCCCAGCTAAAGCTCAGTTAACTGCCAAAGCCCAATTAACAGAGGTCCATACCCTGAGACATGGTCTGCTCCTTGAGCCCAAAGATCTGCACGGCAATTAAACACGCGTCAGTTGTTCATTGGAGGTTGCCATAGCAATTTCCCTATAAGATCTCGTCCCAGTCGCAATTCACATTTTCACAAAGCAAGTCTCCTTTAACTGAATAACAAACTTTCCCGCCATTTTCACCAAAAGAGAGAGAGAGAGAGAAGCGAGCTGAATCAATGGAGTCGATTACAGCAGTTGTTTCAGAGAGCCCTAAGGCCAAAGAAGAAGCCAATAACGTCGGAAGCGGCGGCAACATCAAGATCAGTGAGAAGCCATATATTGTTGCTTTAACTCTAGTTCCTACTGCTGCTGCTCATCATCATGACAAGGTTCCCTCTATCACTTCTCCTGCAGAAACTGAGTCCCCCCAAGAGAAGAAGATGAAGAAGAAGCAGAAGAACAAGATTCAAGTCTCCAATACCAAGAAACCCTTCATCTTCTATCTCAATCTTTCCAAGGTAAAAGAACTTATACTTTCTGGGTTTTCTTGGGGTAGAAAGGTTGAGATTTCTTTGTTTTTATTGGTTTTCTATGCTTTCTTGTATTTGTTCTGATATGGGTTTGATATATTTCCAACTAAGGTTTCTATCTCTGTTACTTTGCAATGTAGAGTTAGGTTTCTTGGTGCTTATACTTTCATTTCCCCTGAATATGTCACGGGATCTTTAATAATTAAAAACTTGGTTGTGATAGATTTTGTTGTGTTCATTTGATCTATCCTCCTCTTTAGGACTTTACGGAGTTTTGTCTAATCTAATCTAATCTTTGCTTTGTTGCAGAGGTACATAAATGAGCACAATGAGGTTGAGCTCTGCGCCTTGGGAATGGGTACAAAGTCTTCAACCCTTTTTCTTTTCTGTTTTGATTTTGTACGTTGCTCTTCTTCTCTTTCTAAGGCAAAATGAATCTGAATCCTTTACTTGAATCTTCTTGTAATCAAACTGGATCATCAATCTTGTTTATATCACACTGAACGCATTCGTCTTAGGATAACTGACAGCAATCTTGTTCAAGTTTTGCTTTGAGAATTAATTAGATTGTCTTATATATGTATCATTCTTTTGGAAAGATTATGACATGCTTGTAGTTGATGACTATGAAATTGCCTGGCATTTTAAATTCACTAGTAGATTTCCTGTTAAGCTTGCCAATGGCTTAATATGTAAGGTAGAAGAAGCATGGTCTTGGTCTATATTCATGCATCAATGGTTTATACCTTGGACTATATGGCAATTGAAATTCTGTTTCATCGGAATATTTGCTGATATTTGTTGTTATTTTCTCCCAGCTATTCCTACTGTTGTCACAATTGCTGAGATTCTGAAGCGAAAAGGATTGGCAATCGAGAAAAGTAAGACGCATTCAATATCTTATGTTATAGTAGGTGGTATATGTACTTCGTATGTTGTCACTGATTCTTATCGTTTGGAAATGCAACAGGAATAACGACATCTACTGTACTCAGCCCGGAGGAGGATCTCAAAGGTCGTCGGATTGAGAAAGCTAAGGTTAGTGCCCTTGCTTCTATTACTGGGGTTTGTGCAAATTTTAATACTCATATTTCTCATCCACCACTAACCCCTAACAAGTTTTTGTTGGCCATGATACCTGTCTAATTCTGTGTGTGTGTGTATCTCCCTCTCCATAGATTGAGATTGTGCTGGAAAAAGCTGAGAAACTTGACAAGACCAATGCGCCTGAAACCCCAAAGAAGGCATAAGCGAAGCAATAGCACTGAATTTCACTTCTAAAGCATGATCTTCCCCTGTTTTCCCCCACCTTTTACAGTTTCATGTAGAGATAGGTACCAGTTCTAATTTGATCTGTTGCTAAAATAAGCAAGGGTCAGTTTAGTAGGAGCTAGTCCAGTTGGACCTTTCTGAGTGTTTTTTTCTTCGTTGTCTTCGATCACATAAGTGTTTACCCAATAATGTAGTCTCCATTTACTGTACAGTGTAAACAGCACGTGTAAAAAAAATGTACTTTCACAGTGTGAATTTCATTTTGAGCTACGACACTATCGGGTTAGTTAACAGAAGCACTGTTATTCTATTAGCATGAGCAGCAAAGAGAAAGGGTTATGGCAGATGATAAATTCAAACAAGCAGATTTCTGAGGAAGTTCTAAAAAAAGGGATGATTTGTTTCTCTAAGTATCAAAAACCAAAAAATCTCTGCATTTTTGGACAAGTGTGTGACAAAGTCAGAGCTTGAAAAACCATTAGTCATAAGTATCGAAACCCCCAAATGTTTGCCGTAAGTATCAAAGCATTGTATGTTTACCTGAGACGATCAGTCAATGGTGGAGGCTTGGAGCTGCTATACCACTTACGTGGAGCTGGATTCCGTTTCTGTATAGTTTGTAGGATATGAAGCCAACATTTTATTCTAAGCATACAACCCTTTTAAGACTTGGGAGTTCCATTATCTTTGAGATTGGATCCTCAAACATGATGGAAAGTTGCATAGTTTTGAGATGAAATGCTACGATGCAATTATTCATGACAAAGTTCTTTATTGAAATTACCGACACAAAGTTCTACATGGCACAGTGGGTAGAGAATACAGCATTGACCTCTATGAAGGCCTAAGCAGGTAGTTTACAAAATCTATAAACAGCACATCATCGCAGGGACAACTTGGCGAGGGTTAGTGCTAACACCTTGACGCCATTTGCTATATCCTGAGTGGAGGCATATTCTTCAGGCTTATGGCTGTAACCTGCAAAAGCAAATAGATTAAAAATATTTTAGCTTGTTTTGATGATCATATGCAGAAAAGCTGCTACTGTGTCTAGCTACAGTTTCTCATATTCTTTTGGAATACAGAGCCACATTAGATGTCTGGTTTAAACCAGCATGCTTGCTTAGGCACCTATTTTAAAGCAACAGTGACATAGAACTTGTGAATTAAATGACATTTTGCAATACTGTAATTACAGTAATCAATTGGTTTAGAAGGATTAATTGAAAAAGCAAAATTGAATATTTGATGTATAGCAACAGGAAAACAAATCATACCTTTGTAACATGGAATGAATATCATGCCCATAGGAGATATCCTGGAAGAATTGAAATGTGAAATCAGCAGCTACTTATAGCATACAATCATGATAACAATGATGATAAGAGTGATTTATGAATCTTTGACATGTCAATTGTGTATTCATCGCAAATTGTCGCTCTTCTAACTAACCCCTCAACCAGGCCTTTCCCTTAAAGTGAAAGTTTACTCTCAGGAACAGGATCCAAAGTCAGGATCTTTTCTTCCAGCATGGGAGGAAGGAGAGGATGAAAAGTTTAGATGCCAGTTTTAGATCATGAGAATTCCAGTGCCTTTTCCAGGATGAAACACATCCCCCAAAGCCATCCGAAGATAGTATCATCTAACAGAATTCAGAAGCCTGATATTCTCTATGATTCAATATCTTGGAATGCTAAGGTCAAGCATTTACCCTTCTTTTATTCTCATAAAGTTTGCACTCTATAAGACATAGCAACTGCAGAGTTCTATTTACTAGGACAATTCTTTTCCTCATACCCGCTTTTCTTTTTAATTTCATAAGTTACAAATCTGATGGGTCCAGGGACCTGATCTTCAGCCCTGTACAACATTGTGTGGTGCTTGCAAAAGAATTAGTTGCTAAATATCTTTCTTTAAACATCTCTCGCTCCCTTACCTGGCCATAAACAATGAATCATGGTAAGCTCTGCTAATCATAAACTTTTGCGTCAAGTTCAGCTCTTTTGATGCAGCTTCCATTGCTTCAATTATTGATTTTTCAGAAAGGGCTGGTGGGTCCTGATTTATGATCCTGAATTCCGATAGGTTGACCTTACGCTTTGTTGCAATTGCAATTGCAGATTGATGGATTTTCTCAATAATGACATTTCTTCTCTTTTCATCAATATCTCGTGTGTCTGCCAAAAAGACAACACAAGTAATAACAAAAGAAAACATATCACATCATCACATAGTAGTCCAGACATAGCCCAGATTATCCAAGGGCAAGGTCAACCTCATATATGTGAAGTGATAAATAAAAATTTTAAAAAATAATGGTTCTAGCTTTTTGGGAATAGGTTTTCTTGATATAGATAAGGGACAGATAGTGTATTGCACAAATAACCTGTGAGACTAAACATTCTCAGAGTAAACTTATGTTCTCCTGGAAGAATATTCATTAACATGATACATACCAATTTCGAGGTGTGATTTACTAGGGATGCTGTTGATTGCTCCAGGATGCAGCTCTAGAATCCCTGGGAAAACAGAAATTCTAAATTTATAGAAGGTCCACAAAAGATTATTTATCTGAAATAGAGGAAGCTTTATTCAGTACAAACAAGAACTTTGCATAAGATAAAATGAGGAAAAGAAAAATATTTGCTCTGGACTTACCTACTGTACCAACAGTATCAATTGATCCAGATTCCAGTACATGTTTCTCAACAGATAGCGCTAACTCAGCAGCTGCCAGTCCTGCATCATTTCTGCACTTTATAATAAATTTACAGGTTATGGTTCTTTTTGACTTAATCACATTCTAGCAAAAGTATAACAAGGATGATCTCATGCACAATAAAAAATCTAAGTCGACCAAATTACTCTAACACAAGCATATATTATATAGACAAAATATGCACAGCATCAATGAAACATGAAAGCTGCACAAGGTGGCACTAGTGTTATTACACTCTGAAGCATGCAGGAAAGAAGAATTTCAATATTGATAATATTCACCTGCTTGGCATCAAGACTGCACCTGCATGCCCACCATTGCCTTCAAAATCAACTTTTATACTTGCAGGGGCTGCAATGGCAGTTACTATACCAATAGATACACCTGAATTGAGGAATAAGGCAGATTAGGGGAGCCTCAGATATTGAAAGAAAGAGACAGCAGTGACAGTCAAAAGTGAGCAACCTTCCTCCTCCAGAATGGGCCCTTGCTCTATATGCAGCTCAACAAAAGCAGAGTAACTGCCTTTCTTCAGAAACACACTGGATAAGTCATCTTGATCTTTTGCATATCCAGCAGATCTTGCGGCATCTAAGAAGGATATGTTTTGACTATCAACTGTTGTCTTCAAAGCTTTAGCAAGTGCCTCACCACCTGCAAATAAGCGACTGCACATCAAAGAAACATATCAGAGACCTCAAACTAGAGTCCATGAATGAGTCCCAGCTGTGAGACATAATATTTTGAAGACAAATATTCAGGACTTAAATCTGCAAAGATATGGTGCCAGGAGATTCAAACAGAAAATAAACCAAAAAAACTGTGCATGCATACTATTTGTTCATACTAACCTTCCCAAACAGCCGATCCCAAAGCGTGTTGGCTCTTCGGAAGTGAACAAAATTATCTCCAATGACCTTCTAGGTTTGAACCCAGACCTATGGAGATCCCATTATCGTGGGACAAAAATTTTAGCCACAATGTAGTAAACTGGAAAAACAAAGATCTTAACATAAAGCTTATACATTTATCATAATGACGATAATTTTTTAGGTAAAAACGTATAATATATTTTAAAAAGTGACTATTTTATTGTATTATATTCATAACCATTTGCATTAGGGTGGAAGGATTTTAAAGGTTCACATTTACATTGGTGAAATAAAAAATCACAAACCTCTTTAGTGCATTAATGGCTTCTATTGCACCTAAAACACCAACAACACCATCATACTTCCCAGAGTATGGAATAGCATCAATATGAGAACCTGTTGCCACCGCAGCAAGCTCTGGTTCATAGCCATCCCTGCATGGTAAAAAGCATCTACAGAATCAGAATGAAAGGAACAAAACATGTGGTCAAAGACAATGAAGGTATAGATATTAGTGTGAGTTTGAAGAACAAATGCAAATTAGAAATCAAGTGAAAGGGAGAGAAAGAACAGATATTAGATCAGTGGAACGGGTGACAGAGCAAGGGAACAAAAAGGACAACTAAATCAATCATGGAGCTCTTTGTAAAATGGAAAAACAGCCACCTATTCTTAAAACTTTGTTATTATCGACGTGAAGATTGACGCATTTCATTATCAATGAGTTAGCAACAGTGGGTAGTATAAAATAATCAACATTAGTGTAACTGGCCTAACCAAGATAAAGCCCCATTTGACATTCAAGCCATAATAGTAAAGTAGGAAGAGAGAATCAATTAAACAAATGAATAGAGAACTAAGCAGAAAAATAATGAATTAAAATATTACATAAAAAAAGATATCTAGTGGTAAATAATCAGCATCACTTATTTGAAATGGCATTGAATCCCCAGCAATAATAATGACAAGACAAATCTTAATTAGATGGGAAAAATGGATTATCAAAATGGAGCAAAAACCTACCACCGACCAAATATGTTACCAACAGCATCCTCTCTGACAGACAGTCCAGCTAGTCCCATCAAATATTTTATGAACCTGTAGTTAAAATGTTGCAAACAATTTACATGAAGATACAGGTAAGGGTGAAAAATGGATAAAATTGAAAGCATATACACATGAAAAAACACTGTGCCAAGTCCTATGCTCCTTCATCGCAAAAGAATATGCCTATTCATTTCCTGCTATTTAAAATTATTCCTAAAATTACTCAGCACCAGCAGCAACCACATAAAAAGATTCAGTCTTTTGATGAAAGCAAAACCAAGAAATGAAAATTTCGTTACATTACCTGCGAGCCAATATATCTTTCTCAGTGTAGAGGATCCTAGTAACCGATGGGGCAGGTGTATCCGAGAAAGTTGATAGCTCATCAATCTAAACCATCCCATTTCACAACATTAAACCCCATAAAACAAAAAACCCATATTTAAAACCACTCCCTAGAGGCCTATAAAAGGAAAAGGAAAAGATTAGTTTTTACAAGTACCTGTTTCTGTAGAGTTTGAGCATCAACTGAAAGTGAGTTTGATACAAAAGGGTGAGGTGGTTCAACAACTGGGTACCCAGAGAAATCTTGCATGGTTTTGATTGTTGGGTCTTCATTTTGTTGAGTTAAGATTGAAGGAATGGAACCAAGGAAGAAGAGAAAGAGAAGAGGTAGGGAGTGTGAGTAAGAGAATCTCAAACACATCTCTTTTTCCTTTTCTTTTTACTGGTTTTTGGAGTTTTTTGGATGGTTACTAATGTATTAGCGTATTATAATTTGGGAGTTCGATTGAAGACAGAGCTGCTCTCTGGGGCAAGTGCAAACCCGACGTCGCTTCTCTTTGTTGTCTTGTGTAAAGAAACTCAATTATGGGTATTTAGCAAATTCTAAAATCAGTTTTAGACTGCTATATTATTTTAGAATTTCAAGCAAACTTTTATACGTGAAAATCTTTTTAATTTTCAAGCAATTTTGTCATGTAATAGCAGTTGCCGATGCCTAATTATCTTTTTATAGCTTTTCACTTTTTTATTTTACTTATTACTGAATAAATTTTGTATTTTTCCATCGAAATTGAATAAATTTTATACATTAAATAAGATTTATATATAAAAATAAGCAAAAAGATATTTTTGACCTGTCACTATTTGAATAGAAGAGGAAGATATTAGAATATTTTATCTATATTATTTAATATGATTAATTAAAATTAATGTATTTTATAATCGAATTTATTATGAGTATGTTAAAATTTGAGTTGTGATTTTAAAATATATATTATTCGAATGCGATAATATATAATAATTTTTAATATAAAATTTGTTAATTTAATTTATTAATTATTTAATTATAGAATAAAATTTCTATTTATTCTATTATTTACATAATAAACAAAAGATTACATGATAAGCTTTCTTCTTTTTTTTAAAAAAAAAGGAAAATATTTACAAATAGTAGCATAAGAAGAAGGGGAGAGAAGGCGGGAAGACTCCACAAACTCTTTGCGAAGAAGCAAAAGAGAAAAAAAGAACAGAAAAATGGAAACTAGTTCAAGTTCAACGACGAGACACACTTGCCTGAAGCTAGAGATCCCGAGCACTGAACCAATCTTCGTCAAAGGCACGTGGTTCGACGCTCACTTCGACATCTCCATCACCGACGGCCTCCACGCTTGGGTCTGCAACGGTAGCCACTAACTAATTGCTCTTATTTTTGATGAAAGAATGAAATGTTTCTTTTTTTATTATTATTTTAATGATTTTAGCTTTTGATACTATTTTTTTCTTTTGAAAAATTTGAAATTGTCGTGTGGCAGCAACGGAGGAGGAGGTTAAGGAAAGAGCGGCTCAGTGGGATCAGCCGGTCACTGAGTACATTGAATTAGCCGAACGTTATTTAGGGTTCCAACAGCCCGGTTCGGTCTACCGATTCGCTGATGCTGGCGACGACCACAAAAGAGTTAGCTTTTCCTCCTCTTCAAATTTGCTTGATTGAGAAGTTGAACTTTGTTTTTCCGCTAGAAAATTTGAATATTGAGGGTTTCGACGAGAATAAAATTCAATTATTGATTAATTTCAAACTTGAAGTTTGTGGTGATTCCATTTTCTTTTTGGTAGCTTTCATGGGCGTTCGAAAAGGAAGGGACTAAGCTGGAATGGAGGTGGAAATTCCGGCCGTCGCCTGATAGCCAGAAGATTACAGGAGGAATTTTGGACTTTCTTATGGACGCAAACATTAGGCTAAGTGTAGGATTAATTTGCCATTGTCTTGTTATCTTGAACAATCTATTGTCCGTGTTTCTTATTGCTCCCATTGGAAGTTAATTACTATGTTTCTTTGATATGTTTAATCTTTTGTCAGAATGATACTAATAGGAAACAATTAATGTTTGAGAAACATGTGTGTGTGTGTGTGTGTGTGTTTGCAGGAAGAAGTTTTTAGAAAAACTCAATCCTTTGAGAAGCTGAAAGTGGAAGCTGAGAAATGTTTAGAACAAAGTGAGAGATCTACCAATGAGAAGATGGAGTTTGAATCAGAAATTTATGCAAAGGTGTGTGTTACTTAAAAATATTTGACATGTTCATCCTTCTTGTTATATTATTTTTGGCATAAATTTCGAATTATTGTCCCATACTTATATTTGAGTTCAACATCAACTCTACTCCAACAGTTCAGGGAGACAGCCACATTTGCCAGCCATATCTGATAAATATGTTCTACAAGTCTCCCTTGGGCTGCCTGTTTCCCTCCCAATGTTGTCATGTTGTCAATTTCTATTAGGTTCGGAACATATATGAGTACTGTTTGCTGATTTGCCTGGCCATTTTATGCTTGATATCTTCTTGGTAGGCAGACCTTTTACCTGAGAAAAGGTTTAGCAACAAAGGCTTCTCTTTTGTTGCAATAAGAGGATCGAGGAAGATACCTCTGTCCAGCCAGGTTGTGAGAAAGAAACTGCTGAGTTCTGTGTCTCTACATTTTTATGTTCATTTTGTGCCTAGACAGAGTAAGCAGGGGTGAATCCAGGAATTCATTCTTGGTGGAGTGGGGATAAAAGAAAGATGAAATGATGAACTTCTTCAATGAAAAAAATTATTAACAAGATTACTGAGCTTCAATAAAATAATAGTGTAATTATATAAAAAGTATAAATTTCATTTCACAAATATTACAAAAATTTATGTATATGTAAAGGATGGATATGATAAAGCTCTATTTGAATATAGACTACACTATTATCAGTTTTTCATTTTTCTTTCCTTCAAATAATAATGACTGAGTTCGTTTTACTCCTGTCTCTAGTTCCTTGGCGTCTTGAATTCAAAGAAGGCAAAACTCAGGGAGCTTCGAGATCAGCTTTCAAAACAGGAAACTACAGGAAAAGCTCTGATGGAAGAGGAAGATTCCACTGACAAAACTGAGAGTTACCATACTGGAAGTGATGCTGAGGGAGGTGAAGAAGAACCTGAAAAGAATCTTACAAGCACTTGCAAGGATGTTCCAGCAGCAGCAGGCAGGGGTCGTGGTCGTAAGAGAGCTACTCGCAAGTAGCATGTAGTTGAATGTAGAATCTGGCACGCAATGCTATGCCAGCCCTGCTTCTCCTTTTGTCTTTTTATTTATCCTTTCGTTGGAATATCTGTAAATTCTTTTAACAACTGTACCAAGATTCTAAGGAGCAATAGAGATACCCATCATTCTGAGCAGAAGCTTGTAGGGTTTCTTGAGTTAGAGCAAATCCTGTAAGTACTTTAAAGAGCATGGTATTTATTGCTGAATAACAAGGACAACTGCTTAAGAAAACAAATAGAACCCCCCAAAGAAAAAGAAACAAGAAGATGAAAGTGAAGCATCATGCAAAATTTATAATTAGCACTTCACACTTCATGAACTAAAATCATTTGATTTGTATTTACTAGAAAAATGAAAAAGTGGTTAATATACAGTAAAAGAATTGAAGTTGCTAAAAATAAGTTCAAACAAAAAATGAGTGCTGAAAGAAAAATCCCCTAATAATGTACAGAGAGCATAAACTCAATGAACTTGGAAGAATCTCTTTTGCTTCACAGGGTATTAGTGTTACATGCAACACCACCTTTTTCAGATAACATCTGGAACTGGAAGTGACTGAAGGGCTGCATGACATTTTGTATCCTTCATGGCAAGGCGTAGCAGCTTTGAAGTGACTGCTTCATCTGGTGAGAAATTCCTTCTACGCATTTCTTCTAAACGATTCATTGCTCTTTGGACCTCCTTGTCCCGTAGAAGTCCATGAATAATGATATTAAATGAGATGGAGTCTGGCAAACAACCTTTTTCTTCCATCTCCGTTAGCAATTTATCAGCCTCCAATGACATTCCTTTCCTGCAGAGGCCGCTGAACATTATGTTATATGTCACAACATCAGGAACCAAACCTTTCTCAGAGATTTCAATGAACATTTTCCTAGCTTCTTCCAATCTTCCAGCTTTACACATTCCATCAATAAGTATGCTGAAAAACTCAACACCAGGTTTGTACTCAGTACTTTCAAGGGAATGAAACAGATCCATTGCCTCCTCAATATGGCCATTTTTGCATAGCCCATCCAACATGACAGTATATGTAGATAATATTGGAAATTGACCATAAACATGCATCTCGTTGAACATCTTTTGTGCAGTGCTAACTCGCCTTGCCTGGCAAAGTGCTCCTATAAGCGTGTTGTAAGTCACTGTAGTGGGCTTAATTCCCTTGTCATGCATTTTTTGAAACAGTTGAAAAGCTTCATCAATCTTCCAACTCTTGCAATAGCCATTAATCATTATATTGTAGCTAAAAGCATCGAGGTCAAGACCTTGATCAGCTATCAACCCAAAAAGTTTTGTTGCCTCATCTAACTGACCTGTTGAACAGAATCCACTTATTAGTGAATTATAAGTTCGTATGTCTGGCTCTTTCCCCTGTTGAATCATCAGATCAAGTATCCCCTGAGCTTCTCCCATCTTCCCTTCTTTGCATAAACAATCTATCAAAATTGTGAAGGTTACTACATCTGGAGAAATCCCCTTTCGAACCATCAAGTTGAAAATTTTTGTAGCTTCTTCCAACATTCCGGCTTGGCAAAAACCATGAATCAAAGAGTTATACATGACCAAATCTGCAGTAAGTCCTCCACTAACCATTTCATCAAAAAAATTAACAGCTTCTTTCAACCTGCCTAAACGACACAACCCATCGATCAAAGAACCATAAACAACAACATCAGGAGTAATTCCTTTCGAAACCATTTCCAAAAACAAACCCACTGCCTCATCAACCATCCCATCTTTACAAAAAGCATCAATAATCATACTATATGTAACCAAAGTCCCCTCATAGTTGCTCTCTTCCATCTTCCTATGCAATTCAAGACCCAAAGCTGGCTCCCGAATCTTACAAAGGCCATTAATAAGAATCCCAAACGTAACACCATCCCCTTGGAATCCACTTTCACGCATTTTATCAAAAACTTGAACTGCATCTAAACCCTTACCATTCGCACACAGACCCTTCAACAAAATACTAACAGTAACTAAATCCGGCTCGAATCCCCTCTTTATAATCTCACCAAAAACACAAAACCCACAATTTATTTGCCTTAATTGACAACATCTCATCAAAATGCTTAAAGTATACAAATTTGGCTTAATTCCTTCATAAGTCAACCTGCTATACATTGAAAACACATCTGAATTGCATTTAAGCTTTAAAACTGAACCCAATACAAAATTAAACGTTTCAATCAACGGTAAAGGTTGAGTTTTTATTAACCTGTCAAAGTAGGTGACTGCATCATTGAGGTTGATTTTACCTGATTTACACTGATGCCTGACGAAATACTCGAACTCTTTGGGACTCGAAAGGTGGCCTTTTTCTGGGTTTTGAAATCTGGGTTTGGGTTTTTGTGAAGAATTTTGACGAGGGTCTTTGGTGAATAGAGAGGAGAGAGAGCTAAGGGGTTTAGTGGTTCCTTGAACAGCATGGTTCGTATAAGCTTTACTCTTGAGCAACATTAAGGGAAGGCGTCTTGATAACGAGTTTAGTTGAAAATTGAAAGAACAGAACTTCCTTCAAGTATGTTTCTTTGACGAGCTTTCTTCAAAGGGTGAAAAAATACGGGGTGTCTGAGGCTCGGAGCCTAGGGCAGGGCGGCAAACGAATTTATATATGTGGTACAATTATTATTTGTTGTTGGATTATTCTCTTCTCATACGAGGGTAGCAATTTTATTACGTGGAACTAACAGTCAATCGTCATCTCGTGGCAATACAAACATTGTTGAAAGCCTTAAACAAGCTTAAAATTAATTACCTTTACAGCTATTTGCATCCATTCTTTATGCTTTAGAGGGGAGGGATAATGAAGAAGATTATGAAATTACAATGACTGAATGGAGTCTTTATAGGGATACAGATTAAGCTGATTCTATATCCACGTACATGGAAGGCTGGAGTTTCTACAATGGCAACTCGAAGTAAGCAAAAGGTTCGAATTCACCCAAAAAATGCATTTGACGGAGGAAGCTATGAAGCTGAAACTGAAGGGTCGGGAGTTTTCTATGAGGGGAAAGGAAATGATAGCATTCGGAAAAAACTAAAGCATTAAACTTGGCATTAGCATTACCTCCATGGGAACTGCTTAAGAAAGTCACAAAGTGTTAACCTCAAAGAAATAAGCAAGAGAAAGTACAACGTCCGGTAAAATACTTGAAACTTCCGTTGGATGAAACTGTAAAATTGGTTTAAGATAGATATCGTTCAACATTAGCATAAGTTATTTATCAAAAAAGAAAAAGAGACTAGTGTGCATCATCTGTACAAAAATATAAAGCTAATACATGGTCTTTAAATTGTTAAAAACCAAGAAAAAGAAATCTCTACATCAAATGGCCACCGCCGGAAGAATTGAATTGTAGTTGTACTACACATGTTATAGGGGCATCTAAGTTATAACCTTTGAGGATCTTTCGCTTCACATTATGCAGATTTTACTTGGAAAAAACATCCTTTTGGAGAGCATCTGGAAGTGACTCAAGGGCTGCAAGACACTGGGAATCCTCTACAGCAAGGTGTAGTAACATTGAAGTGACTGCTTCATTTGGTGCAAAATTCCTCCTACGCATTTCTCCTAGAAGATTCATAGCTTTGTGGATGTTATTTTCTTGAAGACAACCTTGAATGATGATGTTAAAGGAAATGGAGTTTGGTAAGCAACCCTTTTCTTCCATGTCAATGAGCAGCTTATCAGCCTCAAGTAACATCCCCTTCTTGCAAAGACCATTGATCATTATGTTATATGTTACAACATCAGGAACCAAGCCTTTCTTTGGGATTTCATTAAACATATTCATTGCTTCTTCCAATCTTCCTGTTCTGCACATTCCATCTATAAGTATACTGCAAAGCTCAATACTAGATTTGTACTTGGTACTTCCAAGGGAATGGAAAAGAGCTATTGCCTCATCAATATGACCATTTTTGCATAGTCCATCCAGCATTACAACATATGTAGAAAATATTGGAGATTGACCACAAGCATGCATCTCATGGTACATCTTTTCTGCTGTTCTCAATCTCCCTGCCTGGCAAAGTGCTCCTATAAGTGTGTTAAAGGTTACTGCATTAGGCTTACAACCCTGAAAGTGCATTTCCTGAAAAAGCTGGAAAGCTTCATCAATCTTCCGACTCTTGCAATAGCCATTAATCATTATATTGTAGCTAAAAGCATTGGGCTCAACACCTTGATCTGCAAGCATCCCAAAAAGCTTGGCTGCCTCATCTAACTGACCTACCATACATAATCCACTCATGAGTGAATTATAAGTAAATAAGTTTGGCTCCTTCCCCTGTTGCCTCATCAAGACAAATATTTTATGAGCTTCTCCCACTTTCCCTTCTTTGCACAGACAATCTATCAAAGTCGTGAAGGTTACTACATCTGGAAAAATTCCTTCTTCAACCATTCGATTGAAAATTCTCATGGCTTCTTTCCACATTCCCACTTGACAATAACCATGAATTAAAGAGTTGTACATGACCAAATCAGCAGCAATCCCTCGACCAACCATTTCATCAAAAAATTTTACAGCTTCCTTCAACCTACCTAAACTACACAATCCACTAATCAAAGAACTATAAACAACAACATCAGGATTAATCCCTTTGGAAACCATTTCAAAGAACATATTCACTCCCTCATCAACCAACCTATCTTTGCAAAGAGAATCAATAATCATACTATATATAACCAAAGTCCCCCCACAATTCCTCTCTGCCATCTTCCTATACAATTTAAGAGCAAAATTCGTCTCATGAATCTTACAGAGGCCAGTAATAAGAATTCCATATGTAAAAACATCACCTTGAAACCCTCTTTCATTTATTTTATCAAAAACTTGAACAGCTTCCAAAGCCTTCCCTTCCATACATAAACCCTTCAACAATCTATCAACAGTAACTAAATCAGGTTCAAAGCCCCTCCTTATTATATCACCCAAAACACAAAACCCAAAATTTATTTGCCTCAAATGACAACAAGAAGTCAACAAAATGTTCAAAGTACATAGATTTGGCTTAATTCCCCTATAATTCAACTCCCTATACATTGAAATCACATCCGAGTTACATCTAAGCTTTAAAACGGAACTCAATACATGATTAAAAGTATCAACAAATGGAAAAGGTTTAACCTTTATTAACTTTTCAAAGTAACTTAAAGCATCATACAGGTTGATTTTACCTGATTTACATTGATGCCTGATATAATACTCGAATTTGTTTGGACCCAAAACAGTGGTCTTTTCCTCATTCGATGAAGATATTTGAGGTGGGTTTTCAGAGAAAAGAGAGGAGAGAGAGAGTTGTGTTTTGGTAGTCGTTTTTTGAGCTGCATTGTTTGAAGAAGTTGCTCTCTTTAGCAACATGAAAGAAGAGATATTCGTTGAAAAGGTAATGATTTCATGTAAGTTTGTCTAATGATGAAGGAGGGAGGGATGCAATAAGTTGTTGAACTAATAAGTCGAACTGCACAGTTGGATTTTATAAGAGGAAGGCGCCCTGTTCGAAGAGATTGACATTTGATGTTATAACTACGCTGGCGGCGGGTTCCAACAGTAAAATCCTTGGAGGGTAAAGGCCACAAACAGGTGGATTGCGATCGTTCAAGTTGGAGCATCTTCAGTTTTTTTGTTGGATTAAAATAAAACTGATAATTAAATTTTGAATTTTGTGAAATTTTTTAATTATAAATTTTATCATTTTAATTTTTAATGTTAAATGTAAAGATGTTAATGAATACTTTATAATTGGGTATTTTCTTTTACTCTTCTTGATTAATTAAGATTAGAAATCTAAATCTTCTACCTCATTCTTTGCTCCAATTCTCCTAAGTTGTCATATGTCTGGTATTTATTATTGGTTAATACATGTTTAGTTATTAAACATGTATTAATAATTAGTAATAAAAAAAACAGACGCATGGTAATTTATGAAGGTTGGGGAAAGGAATGTGGATAAAGGATTTGGATTCAAATTATGCTTATAATCAGATTTGGCTAGATTTTGAGTAGTAAAATCTACTACTCATCACGAGTTTTGGTAAGACCAGGTGATAGTCTTAAAGTACTTAATTGCTACCTAAACTTGATTATAGATAATAATTTTTAATAAAAAATTTAATTTTAAATATATATTATTTTTTATAATACAAAAATTTAAAATAGAATAAAATTAAAATTTAAGGTGAGAGAAGAAGCTTAAAATTAATATACAAATTAAAATGCTAATCAAATACGTTTTTGAAATGCGAGTTTGGTTCAAGTTACACAAATTATAATTTTAATCAAATAAGATTTTGTATTCTAATCAACACAAAACTCAATGTATCTCTAGTTAAGTGTAAATTATTACAAAATTGGTTCGAGTTGTTCAGAATATTTTGAATTTAATTTTCTTTAGTTATTTTTTGTCAACTCAAATATAATCAGATTTAGATTTGAATTTTTTCGAGGAATTCTGGATAACCAAATAGATCAGATGGAGATTAATGTTGACAGCCTTAACAAATGGCTCTACAAAGATTAAGTGCCATTGACTTTGCATATTGCACTTGCTAAATTATTCAATATTTCATAAAAACCTAGGGTATGTCTTGATAACATATAAGTATGTCTATTTGGACACATTTCAAGCTCTAAATGTTGAACTGGTTTAATATTTTCTTACTTGATACCGGTTTATATATCAAACCAGTCTTCTGGTTTATGTTGAACTGAACCGGGCTTTACCATTTGTAGCCTGTTATCGCAAGAGAAGAAGCCCAACCAGAATCTTTACAGTTCGTTCAGTTTGAATTATACCAAGACATAATCATGCACATTTTTGAAAATTTTGAGACTTTTTTGGTGTGATTCTTGCGGTTTTCTCTGTTTTACAGAATGCATGATTTCATTTTTTGACTAAACCCAACTCGCCAATGTTGTCCTAAGAACCTTATCCCTTGTCAGTTGTACAACAGCCAACAAGATTTCATGGCTACCGATCCCCGATTTCTTCTATCCTTCAATTCCCGTGGTTGTGTTCTTAATCTTTACACGATACTGACTACTTTGCAGAAGAAATCCAACTACTACTTTTTTGTTTCTGTTAGCGAATAAAACCAGACGCTAAAAACAGATAGAAAGAAATGAAGTACAACGAATATCGAAAAAGGCGTAACTCGAAGCTGGAAAGCAATGAGCACACGTACGACGAACGTGACAGACCGAAGCCAACGCGTTCACCACTCTTGCAAGAATCAAGATCTAGAAACATCAAAGGAACAGAAAATCAAAGGTTGAGAAAGAAATTGATGAACCAGTACATCTGTTTGGACAGAGTAACACGGTGGATTAAACAAAATCTGTTAATAATCCAAATCCAAACAGAACAGAGGAAAAGCTAATCGACCGTGATTACTCTGTCCAAACAAAAGAACTGGATCCGAACAGAAACCCTTGATAGCCCCCGCAGTCAGCGAACAAAAAAACTGGCACTTGACGGGATTTTAGGGTTTTAGGGACGAAGGGTTGGTGGGATCTAGGGTTTACGAGGGGGCGTTGGGGAAGGTTTTGTATTTATAGAGGTATGATGAGTTGGCGAATCGGTGTTACCGTTAGACCGGAAACAAAAAGAGGAAATTGTTTATAATGGACAGCAATGTTTTGCCCTTTTAAAGGCAAGGGTGACCGTTGGATTAACATCAAAATTCTTACCAAACATCGTGAAACGTGACGTGTTTGACTGAGATCCATCAACTCCACAGTTTTCACTGGAGAATAAAATAAAGCTGTTTCCTGGTCTGTCGGCGGAGAGACCGAAGTATTCAACTCGCACGAGATTCGTCAGTTTCTTGTCCTAAAGTAACTAATTACCCAAAAAAATGAACTATGTTCATGTTGCGACTAAGTTCTAATCCCCCGAACTAAATTTCCTAAAAGAATTATAACATAATTTCAAAATAATTTAATCACAATAAAATGAACAGAACTGGCCTTCTCACTTTTATTTTTTTATTTTATAGAACCTTCTTTTTAAAATAACTAGACTATAGTCAGTGCGCAACGGACGGACCTCTTTGTAGCTCTCTTTCTCTTTAATACATTTTCTCTTTTTTTCTACAGCCTCCGCGTGGTCAAGTAGGAAAGCCCTTTTGGGGCTTCTTTTACATATATATGAAGAAACTTACATTTACAAAGCATATTCTGGCTTCGAGTACCCATTTGCGGGCACACCCTTGGATTTTTAACCGCGTCAAATGCCAATCATATTCATGACCGCCATGAAACAATTGTAGGTAAGGATGCCAATGCCAAATATCCCATTGAGCTTTCGATTGCTACCTGGATGCAACTTCGCTGGATTGCTGCAATTCCTACTTAGTCAAGTTGTTTTGTCCAGTCGAAAGGTTCCCAGTCGCGCGCAAAACTTGCCACAGCCTGCTTTTGATCCTCCACAGATTGATACCTCCTGCGACGGTACATGTCCTCCTCTGGCAGTTGTAGCATGCCTCTAATAACATTGAGACCAAGGCTGCTCTTGAATTGGCTTTCATCATCAATTACGTGAACAAATCCCCTGTTTAGACCAAATTCGACATGGAAGTATGGGAAGGTTTTGGGAATCGAACCACGCAATCCCTTCTCACTTGTGTCGATGAGCTTCTTTGCATTGTGCTGGCTCCACTCATCTTCAGCTTCATCAATAGCCTGAGACAAATTTCTTTTAGAATCATTCACAGATGACAAAGGCACTGTATAATCTATTGCATAATCCAGTGCTACTCAGCTGAGTAGATGTTAACGAGCCACTTCTGAGAAAAATCAAGTTCCCATGTCAAGAACAAACAGAAGCTGCTGCTGCCTTTATCTCCACCACCATTGTTATCAATTGTAGTGAAATACATTGACACAGATGACAATAGATAAAATGAATAGAAGAAACCTAACCTTTTTAAAATACACAGGAGCCTGTTTTGCAATTTCCCGTGGTATAGGAATGCATTCAATCAAACAATGGCGACGTTGTTGCGCCAAGCCCATCACCGTTTCCAAGAACACCAACTCCTTATCTTGCTTGGCAAACATCATAATTAAGCATTTCTTGAAGTTACGAATTTCATCCCACACATTATTGTCAATTGTTCTTGTGGCTGACTCATGCTGTGAAGGCAAAAGGATTGCATTTCAAATTAGGACACATCCTGAGGAAAGCTCAAGAAACAATGTAAGCGTCATTTCATTTCTGCATTCCATATAAATGAAATCATGAAATCACTGTATCATGCTTTACAACACATCCCAAATGAGTTCATTTTGCTCCTAGTTTCTTAAGGTATCTGAGCAACTCTGCTTCATATTTCAATGTTACAGATAAGTAATTTATGTGCCATGAAATGCAAATGGAAAGACTATTGATAATATATAAATCCTTCAAAGCCATGACTTATACTTAAAAGACCACTCAACATGTTACTAGTCTAGTGTAGTTAGCATTAAAGCACAAAAGCCAGAGATGAGGATACCATGGATAGAGACTACCTGCATTGGCAAGATGCAGCAGTGACCTGGCACAACAGGCTGACATTGTGGCAACATCAAGTAAGTAAAATTGGCTATAGCAACAACAAGATGTTTTGGTCTGTTTGGGTTCTCAAAGCAGAAAAGGCAGCGCTCTTGCTGAGTCAATATACGCCTTGACAAAATATTATTTCCAGAGACCTTCTGATCATTTCCCCCACCCTTCTTTCGAGACTTTCTGCTTGGACCATCTTCATAATCATATTCATCATCTGCCTGACCAGATACATTATATTGTTTGTTGTGCATTATTCTTCGAGCTAGATGCTTATCAGTATCATCATCATCCTTCCTTTTTCTCATTGAGACATCATGAACAACATATCTAGATAAAATAGAAAAATTGTTTATCATAAAAGCAAAATTTTTTGTAAGATCAAAAAAAATGTTAAGAGATACCGAAATGCAAGGCACAAAATATTACAATATCAAAGGCAACTCAATTTTTTATTTTCTAAAAGGGAAATGAAAAGAGAACCTATACACTTTGCGATTTGCTCAAATTTGCTATCCCAACCGATTATATAATAGCAAGCTATGAACTTACTGCTTTAAGCTCCTTTGAAACAGCATTTCTGGAGAAGGAAAACCAAACATAGAAATGAAAAATTACCTGCTTCCACTGTCGACATTCTGCTGCTTATTTGTATGATCTCCAGCGCTCTGCTTTGCTTTCATGCTCTCAACTTCCAGCTGATAGAAATGACACAAAATTGAAACAAATGAAATTAACTATAGATACAAAAGCTGAAGCCCATAGTTAATATATAAGCAAGAAATGAGATTCCCTTTGGAACATCAATTTATTTCATGTATATGGCATCTCTGCATAAAACTTAAATTTATAACCTTTTAGTCCTGCACTGGAAAATGAGATTCCAGTACCTAGACAATTGATCATAATGTACAACTACTTGTTACCCTCAAGGACAGGAGAAACTTCAGTGCAAAAAAATAACCAAAGTTTGATAGTGAAGTAAATGACTCTTATAACCTTGAATTTAAAGATTTGGTTCAGTGTTCATCTTTCTATACCAAATTTTAGGCAAGTGTTTGAGAAAGCCCTCAGTAAATCAAATTTTCATAGCGTCAAAGCAGAAAGTTTTCTTACCAGAAGTTTCTCAGCTTCTTCATGCTTTCCCTTCATTCGAAGCTGCAAAGCCTTAGCTGCCAATTGGTTTGTGCTCAAAGTCTCCTTAAGCAGTGTAGCAGCTTCAATTGTTTTATTTGTCTCTGCAGCTACAACTTCTGAGTTCACATTTCCATCATGATTTGTACATGAACCAGATGTACCAGTATCAGTGCCCTGCTTACAAAGAAATTCTTGCATAAAGTTTCCATCATTGGCAAACTTATTTGCAGAAGATATAATGCCAGCATCTTTAGCAGGAGTATTTTGGCTTTTTCGTTTTCCCCAGGATAATGAATCACGGACTTTTGGGGCCCTCATGTCAGAATGTCGAAGAGATACATCCCGCAAATAATCTCGAGCAGTGTTCTGACAACCAAAACCGTAGGGAAGCTTAGCATATCTACCATTGCTTAACTGGAAGAATGAACTCACTCTGTACAATTTTACATTTTAATACTACCAGACTATGGAAACCAACTAGGTGTCATTGCAAGTACCTTTTTAGAATCTCTTCCGCTTTCATTGCCTGCAACTTTTTCTTTCTCCTCATCTTGCCCTTGCTTTCTATTTCTTATGGCATGTAGGTGAGCACGAGGTGCAGCAGCTCTACAAGATGCTCCATATTCAGCCAGTATATCAAGAGAACCCCAGCGTTCTTGCACAACCTGTATAATTTCGACAAGTGAAGTATAATGAAGTAATGCTTATATGGTATGAAATGAAGGTAGCACCGTTCCAGTACTCCAATTTTTCCTTAAATCATACACATTATAACATTGTAGAAACTTACCTCCTCAAGCCTTTGTCCTTCTCGAGCAGCTTGCTCTTCTGCACGCTTCAAAGCTTTAAGTCTCCAACTAGCACCTCCATCCCCGACAAGTGAAGAAGATAAAAGTCGGTCTGCACCAGAACTTTTTTCATCTGCTTCCTCTGGATAACCAGTTCCATTATCTTTTAGATATGGATTCAATTCTCTGGGATTCACCTTCTTTATCTGGTAGACAGTGCATGTCCTACTGTCAGCTATTTATCATGCACTACTAACAAACAAAGACAGGCAGCAACTAAAGCATGTGTTCCACTCAACCATGAATCAGATATACATGCAAACTCACTCCTAACACTCCTAAGTGAACACAAATTAAGCAACTCAGAAATAAGAAAGAGAAGGAAGTTTATCAAGTCAATTAATAGAAGAGTTGAATTTGTGTCTAAACACAAAGAGCTTTGGAAATCTGACAAGATATTTTCTCCTTTAAAGTAAAAATTAAAATTTCCATCATTACAGATCTATTTTGCATTAAACCAGAATCAAAGAAAAATTAAAGTTATAACAACAGCTCAAGTGCTATACCTCTTCAGCAGGAGGCTCCTCAGGTTGCTCAACAGGTACTGAAGGTTTCTTATCAGGCTTAAATGCAGGCCTAAGCATCCACTCCAATCCCATTTCTTTCCTCTCAATCTCCTTGTCCTTCAAAGAGGGAGATCCTCCACCATCATCTGCAAACCAAAAGCAACAAAAAAAAAACATTTAATTAATCAGTATCCAAATAAAAAAATTCATCAATCACTCATAAAAAAGACTTACCGATTCCCTTACCCTTTTTCCTTCTATCCCTTGCATTTCCTCTTTGATCCTCCTCTTCAGATGAAGAATATGATGATGAATATCGTTTCTTTCTCCTCGACCCTTTCTTTGACCTATCATTGAATTCATCCCCTGAACTATCGTTTTTACCTCTCTTATCCTTTCTTGTATTCCTACTCCTCTTTTCATCCCTATCAGAACTCCTTTCGCTTCCACTATCGCTCGAATACTCCTCAGACGAATACCATTTATTATTTCTCCCAGACCCTTTCTTTATTCTCTCAAGATCATCATCCGAAGAACTACCACCGTATCTAGAACTCTTCTCTTTTCTCCTACGCTTTTCCTTTTTACTACTAGATTTCTTCTTCTTCACATCTGAGTGCTCATTTTGTTCCTAGTACCAAACAAAAAAATTACAAAAAAATCAAACTTTATCCTAACCTAGTAACTTCACTAATAATGAATTAAAGCACAGTGAATATTAATGAATTTTACCTTATCAATCTGATCACGAGGTATAAACTTGACCCCCGAAAGCATTTTCTACAGTGTCCTGCAAAATTAAAATTAACGTAAAAACGAATGAATTTTCATAACATGAATAATATAGAAAAAATATAGCAGCCTAATTGTCAAAATAGAAAAAAAAAAAAAAACGCACCGTTTCACAGAGGAGTTCGATTTTTGGATCTAGTTTTTGAGAAGTTTGAAAGTTTTGAATCGGTGAAGCGGAACAAGTATTGAAAAAGAAAGCTAGTAAGGAAATCCACGGGCCATACGAGGCGGAACCCACGGCCAAGAGACGGTGCTTTGCTTTAAGACTCTGTAGAGCCAACAGACGGTGCGTTCCTATAAAGAGCCAAGAGAGGGGAGAGAAGAAAACACCAGCGGCGCACGAGAGAGAGAAGGGGAGGAGAGAAAGTGAGCTAGGCTTTCTAAGGGACCTTTATCCGTTGCAAAAACGGCGCCGTACAAGGGAAAGGAATACTGAAAATCATAAAAGTAAAACGACATAATTTGGCGATTGGCAAAACGACATCGTATTTATATTGGAGGGTGGTTTGCTGCGGGCCAGCCTTGACCAGGCCCATTTGTTTGTTTTAGGAATGCACTCACTTAACAGGTATGGGTTTGATGTTTTTGTTATTTTTCCTCTTGTTTTTTATTTTGTTTTTGGTATTAAAAATACAGAAAAATATAATAAATAAAATAAAAATTTTAGGTTATAGTTATTTTAGGCTGAAATTTATAAAGTTATGATTTTATAAAATATAAAAAAATAAAAATAAATGAAAAAGAAAAAATTAGATTGAAACATATTAATAATAAATTTATATTCTCATAAATTATTTTCACAAAAATATGTGTTTACAAAAATTAGTCAAAGATACAAAATAATAAATGATAATCATTTTCAAAATAGCATAAATTAAGTTTTAATAGCTTGATTTTTTTAATTTAAAAATTATTATGAAGCTTTTATAAAAAACAATACTTTGTAAAATTAAGTTAAATTTTGTTGATAAATTTAATTTTATAATTTTTTTACTGATAAGCTGTTTAACAAAAAAATTTATATAAGCTCTAACTTTATTTAAAATTGCCATAAAGAGTAATGTTGAGGTTATATTTAATAGATGAAGACATTTATGAAACAAAAAGTAAAATTCTTATGAAAAGCTAATGTTTTTAGAAAAAGAAAAGAGAAAACTTTGTTTAGAGATTTTTTCTGAAGTGTTTTTTTTTTCAATTTTATCTTTTAAAAAAATGTTATTTTTAAAAAAAATTTCTAAAAATCTTATTTAACCTGATATCTACTTTTAAGAGATAATAAGCTGAAAAAAAAAGACTTGACCAATTAGGCATTTAGTAAATTTTGTAATTATTAAATGGAATTTTTAAGGAAAGTTACATGTGGTAATTTTTATTAAATTTTTTAGAGTAAAAATAATTATGGGACCTTATTATAAAGGTTGGGAGGTATTCCTATTAATTATTTTATGACAAAAAGTATATTTGTAAATAATTATTACAAATAAAAATATAATCAAATAAAGAAGTAAAATTTTGTAAATATAATGTTATAATAAATGGAAGTTTTCTAATGTTGAAATTTCAAGAACATTATAAGAATTTTTTCTTTTTGAAAATTTCTAAGTGAGAAATATTTCTAAATATTACCAAGGGTTGGAAATTTTAAGAGAAATTTCAATATCATAGTATTTTTATTTATTTAAAAAATTTAGAAAATATTAAAATAAATATATAAATGAGTAAATAAAAATTCTCTATTGATAAAATTTCAATAACCTTATAAAGGATACTTTTTTTGAAAATTTTTAATTGAGAACATTTTTCTAAATTTTATCAAAAGTTTTGGGGAATTTAGGAAAACTTTCAATATCATGGGATTTTTTATTTATTTAAAAAAGAAATAAAAATAAAATTGAAATAAACAATAAAATAAGCTTAACATAAACAAATAAATAAGATAAATAAATGAGCAAATAAAAATTCTACAATAACGGAATTTTAAGACTGTTATAAAAGATAATTTTGCTGAAAATTTTTAAGTGAGGAAAATTTGCTGACTTTTATCAAAAGTGTTGAGGAAGTAAAGAGAAATTTCAATAACAATTTTTTTAAAATAATAATAAAATGAATGAATAATTAAGGGAAATAAACTTGAATATTGAAATAAAATTCATTTATCAAGATTGAAAATATAACACATAATTAATTAAGTATCTTTTTAAAGTAATGATAAAATAAAAGAATAGTTACAAGAAATAAACGTAACTGTTCTTTCAATCCTAATTTATTTAATAAATGTGAACTTATTTTTTTATTAAACCTAAATTTATATTGTAGTCAATTACACTAAACAAATATATTATTATAGCGATCTTAAAGACAGTATTCGTTAGGGTTTGCACACAGCGATTGAGGCAGTTGATATAACCTTTTTGGTATGTTTCATTAAAGGAGAGTTATTCAGCGAATTTTGGATTTGGAGCATTTTAACAACGTGCTTATTTAGTTGCAGAGGTGGCTGATCTTGCTGGTTATGACGGCGGAGATTGTTGGCTGTCTTTCTTCTCGTAGTGGCTTGCCGGCGCTGAAATGGCTTTTCGTCACTTCAAATTTTTTTTTTTTTGGTTCTTAATAATTAAAATTCATTTTCTTCATTTGGAAATTGGGCTGGATGCTTATGTTAGAGGAAGACCAGGGACCAACGGATTCAGAGCTACGCGAATATTTATTCCTTTGAAGCCCAACAAAAAGAAGGCCCAATTAAACATGGACTCGTGATATCTCTTGTTCTCCAATTAGAGATACTTAAATTAAATGGTCAAAAATTTGTGACCAACAGATATAATGAAAGGTTAATATTATTTTGAGATTTATATTTGGTATATTAGAGTATGACCCGTGCATTGTATATGGGTCAAATATAAGATACTTGTGCATGCGGCCCACGCAAAATTTATACCTCTATAATCAATGTAAACATTTCAGATCTTTTTTGAAAATGTTATTCTACTTTTTTAAACACTTTCTGAAATCGAATCCTTTTGAGACTTTATGTTATAAATTATAAATATAAATATTTTATTCATTATTATTGAATTAAATATTATCAACTCGTTCAACTTATAATTATAAAAATATTTATTTTTGAAAAAATTTTGAACTTTTATATTTACACATTTTTAAAACTGACATTCTATTGTATGAAATTTTAGAGTCATAACATTACTTATTTGCACACGGCTCTTCGAAGAATACACATTAAAACGATTTGGGAAGATACCATTTTGCTAAGCCCAAGGCTGCAAACACTGATAATTAACTTACCAACTGAATATGTCTCCTCGAAAAGCGTGAAAAAGATAGAAAAAACTTGTGGAGCTTTAGGGATCAAAATCGTGCGAAAGTTGTAGCAGTGTTACATTGGACTGTCGAGAGCACTAAATCAGGCACCGCCCAGGATAAGAAACCTAGAAAAGGTTTTAACAGATAGTACCTTTAAATGGGGTGGGATGGGATTCAATTCAAAGCTTTCGCCCTCTAAATCTGAAAAGCATATATTCTTTCCTTGGATAACGATCGATCTCAATCTAATAAAGTAATGTCTGTTTCACACTGCACTAGAGTTCATGCAGGTATTTGAGTCCCCGATGTCCCCTGTATTTGGCATTATTGGTAAGACGACCTTTCCAGGGAAAGGCGCAACTTGTCGGCGTGGTGCTTTGTATATTAATCCATTCTTCCTGAGAACAATATATGCTGCGTTACTCAACTCAAGTGCAAGGATAGGCTATATCACTTCAATGAAACACTTCTCTCTCCCAGCATTTAAACCACTTTCGACAGTACTAGTGTTGTCAAGTACTTTTAACTTAAGGTCTCAACATATTCTTTCTTGATGCTCTAATAACTAGCATTGCGATAAATTATCAAACGTACCAATTCTGATTTCGCCCATTGTCTCCATTTTGCATTCACAATCTTGTCTACAAACACCACACAAATTTTGATTATTTGGAGTACGAAAAAGTGGGCATCAGAAAGCATGTGGCTACCATAATTGTAACTGATGGCAACCAAAGAATCTTATTGATACCTTTAAATGTGCCTTACTTATCGTTAAAGCATGTGGATTCTCTTGTTCGATACAGATAGCTTAAGTTTTCGTTAAAAATATGACCTACTCATGCATGTTTGATGATCAAATCTTTTTTTTTTTTTTTTTGAAAGGTGGTTTGATTAGCACTAAGCCATCATCGGCACCACAAAACAAAAAAAATAAAAAAACAAAGAAAATAATAGCAGCCCTAAACACAAAATAAAAAACAAAAAATGGCAGCCCTTTCCCAGAAGGGAACCACAAAACAAAACCAAGAAAAAAACCAAAAAAAAAAAACCTCAACCAGATCAAATAAGCGAGATCCGCAGAAAAACAAGACCTGGAAGTTACAAGTCTGCTGTTCCTGCCACTACAAAAACCTTATCGAAATCCTGAACCAGCCAGAACAAACTTTCAATCCTTTCCAAATAGTCAGCAAGTGATATCGTCAAATCTTAAGTCCAGGTAATTACGTTATAGTGCATGGCATATTGGCATAGTAGTGATAATACATAAACAAACATTAAACTCCTAGCTATACCTAGTCTCTATTCTCTCATTAGCCTCATACCTTGCCTTAGAGATATATATAATATATATGAAAGTTGCCTTCAACATCAAGCAATAATATGGAGATGACAATAACCCTAGTTTGAACAACCACGATGGTGTCTCACTTTCCAATTGAAACATCAATCATTATCGCCAGCTCTGCCTGTAGAAAAAACTAAAATGCTGCCAGAATTAATAAAGCTTTTGGATTAATGTATTGGATCTATATACAGTAAAAGACAATCTGTCACGTTAGAAAGATCTTTCTTGGCCAACCTAGCTACCTATATATATTGCAACCTTGGCTTTAGCAAGGCATGCTTCAATTTTGTTTACCCTTCATCCCATGTAATTCAGTTTGCTCTCTTTCTCAAAATGGGCGAAAGAAAATTTGTAAAGATTGCTCAAGTTATGATGATGCTCGTACTGATCATATTGAGTGCAATTCTGGCTCCGACCACAGCAAGACCTCTGAATATTGGACAGGCAGTGGTAGGTGGTGTGGCGCTTCACCAGGCTCCCGTCCCGCCAATTGGGCCTTCTGGCTGCACCCATCTTCCAATTAGCAAAGGCATATGTCCTCCCCTTACTCCAGTTCATGGGTAAGCGCTATATATATAATACTGGCAATTATTGGAGGTGTAACATTCCAGTAAATTTTCGACTAAGATACAATAACATGGTAGTAATAATTTTATTTTTTAAAAGTGAATTTTTATTAACCTCTTCACTAGTATGCCATTTCGAGTCTGAGGCTCTGATGCCTTAGACCCTTGTGGCATAGCGAAAGTGAGGGTGAAACTGCCTGTACAATTGCCAAAAGATCTCTGCTACGCTTAAAGAAATGGTAGCAACTGAAGATGGAAACCACAAGGACCCAACCTAGAACAAAGGGTCTCCGTAGAAAAAATCCTAGACTTTACCAAAGGGAGCAAAAGATCCAAGAATCGCAAAGATTCAGTCCAAATCGCAGAAACAAACCATCTCCTTTAACTAGGAGAGAATCCAATCCAAGCACCAACCAAAAACTGGAGGAATCGCCCCCAGAACCAATCATCCTCAACAACACCAAAAAAACCTCCAAGAAAGATCACGTTCTGTGCATCTCCTCCAAATGCCTTCCACCTCGAAACTCCCCTCAACCTCCCATCAAAAAACCAGTCTTGAAGAAGCTTCCTCCCCTGGGGAATTAACTAACTTGATACACTTGAAAAGCAATTGATAAATTAAGTTGTACTATATCAAGCATTCGCATTTTCCATATATTTTGGCTTTGAAACTCTTTATTTGCATAATAATTTTCTTCATCCTCCATGGGGGATTAAGATACTGGATTAAGCACCCACTTAACGACATTAGTAGAATCACTCTTGGAGGTGAGATCATGAGAGTTAACTCAAGTAGACGTTGCAAAATGTAAACGTATATACGAAGATCGATAATAATGTAAGAGGATGGCCTTTGAAAATTGTACTGATTTTTATTTTTCTTTTTGAGGGATGCAGGTAGCATGGCAGATTGGTGCAGATAAAAAGAGAAAGGATCGCTGTTTATGTTCTATTATTATATTTATTATTATGCTTAAGTTTTTGTTTCTTTTGTATGGAAAGGGTGGGTTAGAGTAATAGGGGCTTTATTATTTAGTTATGAAGTGATTTCTGCTTTTTCTACTTTTGTATGTGATCTTTATCTTTTATAATAAAAGACCAAAACCAATATTATCTATAATATATCTTCATCTATTTTTTTTTTTCTCAGCGTATATCTTTTATAATAAACGTATACAAACGGGAAAGCGAGCTTGCTCACTCTTTGAAGGTCCCAAATTAGCTTGTGCGAATCATGATGGTTGGTGATTAGACGTAGGATTAAGACTTAGGAGATAAAGAGAGACACATATCTATTTTACGGAACAATATAACACATTCAACAAGCCAAGAGAGATGACTAATAAGAAGGAAAGTTCCAAGAAATATATGGAGAGATATATTGTTTTTGCGAGCTCTAGTCACATAGAGATGAATACGACTTTGATACCCAGCGTGTTTGAACATCTAAATTGATCATCAAAGTCTGCTATCCATATTCCACCACACGATGCCACATGCACCGTCCCCCCAAGCTGACAGGGTTTACAGTCTTTTGCAGTGATCCCATATCTCTGATCAAATGTGTACATGGCTACTGCTTTCAAGCAGCACAAGTTTTCTATGTGTTAGTTTTCTTTTTTATTGCATTTTTTAATATGACTCTTAATTTAAGAAAGAAAACACACATACAAAGTCTAAGGGTCAAGTTTTCTAAGTATTTGATTTCAGATTTTAGACTTTGAAACTGTTTAGAACATGCGGCCAGAGTCAAAAATAAGACTCCATTGTAACAAGTCATGTCCAAGTCAAGTAATTAACCAAATTCCCATTAAAATAATGGTAAACGAATTCCATTTCCCTTCACAGCTAGTCTGCTACACACAAATCTATATATACACATCCCCCAAGCTGGATAACTCATTCAGATCATCAATTGCATTAGTTTCTTCCTCACAAACAAGCAGCTAACCCCGTATAGTTTTCTTCAAAGTAAGAAATATGGAGTTCCCCAAGGCTACAACTCTTTCCAAAATTTCATTGGTATTTGTCATCGTGTTCATTTCATGCACAGCACAATTTGGTGCTGCCATTAGGCCTTTCCACGAAGAGCAAGTATTGTTAAAAAAAATTATTCCTAATTTGGAGTCACTTCAAATGGGGCCAGTGCCACCATCTGATCATTCTCATTGTTCAAACATCCCTGGCACCGGTCAATGCGTGTTAAATGAAATGAACATTGCTGGCCGTCACATTCCTTCACCGCCACCCTTCCCAGGCAATGGCATGGATGTTAAAAGGTTTGCTGCTGCTGCTGCTGCTACTTCCATGGAGAACAAGAGTAACAACTAACAAGCAAGAATTCCCCAAGTTCTCTACGTTTTATTGATCGGGATGCAATAAAGTTCCACGTTTTTTTCCTTATTTTCTTTATAATCATAATTCACAAGTGTTTTTTTTTATGTTGTTGTTTTTAATTAAGGGCTTCTAACCCTTGCCTTAAGACTTTATATCTAAAATTGTAATACCAGCTATTGGCCTTTAAGAAACTTTTATCAATATTTAAATTTGTTGGTTTAATAATAAACATGATGAAATATGATCTATATGCGATTTTGAGTCTATATTTCACCATTGAAATAGAAAGGTTTAAAATCTCTCTGTTTTATAGGGAGAACTCTCCTTTTGACAATGAAATTTTAATTAAAAAAAAATGATCCATATGTGAAGATTATATAGGATTTAGCAGCATAAAATTATGAGAATTAGACAATTTTCATATATTTATCAATTTCCTTCTTGAAATATACTTATTACTTCTATCTTTCAAGAAACAAGAAAAAAGCTTTTGTTAATAAAATAAATATTTATGAAGAATGTTTTAAGGACATCCACATTACTAAACCTATTCGTGAGACATTTACAAATTAATTAGCTGTTGAAACTATACTATATGAGCCCAAAGTAGTCAAAGTTATAATTGAACAAAAAAATCTCCTTCAGATTGAGACAATCAATGAAGTTAAACAATTTCAATAAATTAATTAAGGTACTGCTCAAATAACTTAATTAAGGTAGCTACTAGCTACTCGAGCATTGCCATGTACTATATATATGTACCAGTTGCTTGTGCACGATTCCTTGGTAAAAGGGTATCACCATGAACATAAATTAAAACTATTGTACTCATCAATTTAAGTCTGTCAAAAGCTATTTTGTATTCGTTCCGTTCATCCCACGGCATGATTATCTCAAGGTGCAAATGTTTCAACTTAACAAGCACTAGCAATTTGGTCTGAATATTCTGATTCTCCTCGAATCTGCTGCATTTGTCTGTGCATAATAAAGCAACAAATGCCCATAGACGTCTAACACTTCTTCGGCGGCACGAAATCAACCTTGACCTCTGGTTGCTAGGGAAGAGGGGACGAAAGTCGCAATCATCAGCCATCAACAACACAACTTTCGATTCTTTCGAGGCTGAAAAAGTGGGTAGAAAAAGGCATGTTGATAACGTAATCATCATCAATGGCAACCATCGATTCTTATTGATACCATAGTTGTTTGATAGTGTACGTTTTTGTTAAAAGTTTTGTTCATGAAATCTTCGAAGTTAAGGAAATTTTGTTAAAAATATGACCTATAAATGCATGTTTGATGATCAAATCTTATGTCCAAGCAATTACATTATAATGCACAGCAATATTAGTAGTGATAATATAACATACATTAAACTCTAAATATATAGTCTTTATTCTCTCCTCGGCTTCATTATCAAACAATAATATGGAGATGACAATAAACCTACTTTGACCAACGAAGATGGTGTCTCACTTTTTAATTGAAACTAACCATTACTACAGTACTATCATAGCAAAAAAAGTGCTGCTAGAATTGATAAAGCTTTTGGATTTTGTCATAGATGAGTAGCTAGTATGATCTGAGAACCAAAATTAATATTATACTATCAGACAATTTGTCCAGGTAGAAAGATTGACCTAATATATTACTTTTATTTATGGCAAAGCTATGCATGTGTGGATTTCTTTTTATTTCAATAAATACTATAAGACAAAACAATCTGTCACATTAGAAAGATTCTTCTTGGCCAGCCAGCTTTTTTTTTTTTGTTTTTTGTAAAACCATATCTTCATCAAATTAAAAGGACCCTCCATTCTTGGCCACCCACCTCTATGGAGATATCTTCAATCACCTATAAATACAACCTTTTATGGCTTAGCTAGGCATGGTCAATTTTGTTTACCCTCCATCCAATATAGTTTAATTTACCCTCTCTCTGTTTCTCAAAATGGGTGATAGAAAATTTGTAAAGATTGCTCAAGTTATGATGATGCTCCTACTGATCATTTGGAGTGCAATTTTGGCTTCGACGACCACATCAGCAAGACCTCTGAATAATGTAGAGGCAGTGGTGGGTGGTGTGGCCCTTAACCACGATCCCATTCCGCCAATCGGGAGTTCTGGCTGCACCTATGTTCCAATTAGTAAAGGCAAATGTCCTCCCTCTACTTCAATTCATGGGTAAGCTAGCTATATCTATATATATTAATACTATCACAAGTAGCAAAATACTTTGATTTTTTTTTTTATAATTGATAAAGGGGGATTTGAACCTTACTCTTTAAGTAGGAAGAACATACACCAATCAATAAGTTAAATATTTGGATGTTATTTTAAAATTTTGGTTGAGGTATTTTTTTTTATTACTAACAAGTATTGGAGGATTAACATTCTGGTAAATTTTTAAATAAGATACCATGGTAGTAATAACTTAACACTCTTAAAAACAATTTACAAATTAAGTTGTCCTTTATCAACTACTTGCATTGTCCTTATATTTCCGTATATTAATTAATATTTTTACAAACCAAAACAACACTGAGGTAAATGAAAAAGATAATAATGTAAGAGGAGTGCCTTTAAAAATTGTACTGATATTTTTTTCTTCTTCGGGATGTAGGTAGCATGGCAGAGGGGACCAGCCAGATCCTGAAGGGATAAAGGGGAACAATGTTTTTTTTTCTTTTTTATGTTGATGTTTTTTATGGGACGGGGACTGGAGTTATGATATTGTTTCTGCATTCTACTTTTGTCTGATCTTTTATCTGTTTATAATAAAAAAACAAAAACCAAATGTTATGTAGGGCAATATCTTTTTGCACAGAGTATTATTTTAACACGCCACCCTGGGTTAACACCTAGTAGGAAGGGCTTGGGGTTACTCTTCGAAGGCCCAAATTAGCCTGTGCAAATCATTCATGGTTTGTGATTGACTGTAGAATTAAGACTTGGGAGACAAAAAGAAACAACAAATCTATTTTACGGAACAAGATTCAACATTATTCAACAAGCGAAGAGAGATGACTTGTAAGAAAGGAAACTCCCAAGAAATATATGGAGAGATATATTGTTTTTGCGAGCTTGCCAAAGGGTAGCTAGTCACACACGGAGATGAATATGACTTTTGATAACTCAGCGTGTTTGAACATTTAAATTGATTATCAAAGTCTGCTATCCATATTCCGCACGATGCCACATGCACCGTCCCCAAGCTGACTGTCTTTGTAGTGACCCTGTTTCTCTGATCAAATGTGTACATTGTTGCATGCTTTCAGGCAGCGCAATCAGCAGTCATGCCTAAGCACATGCACCCTAAAATCCCAAGGTTAGCCAAGGAAAAGGCAGATACCCTGGCCAAGGGTGGTGTTCAGAGAGAACAAGGACTATTCTGGGTGCATCAAGGTCGGTCGCTGTTTTTGCGGGTCTACTGCTGAGGATTATGTGAGCAGTAGTAGGCTGTTTAGTGTACAGTTTTTTTTGCCAAGCCGGTACTCATTCCAATGGGAGTCTCTGGCAATTTTGGCTTGAGACTTATAATGGCATAGCGATTGAATGACCAATAAAATTCACCTTCCAAAAAAAAAAAATACCGCTGCTGGGGATTTAGGTCCTGTTCTGATTTCCTGCTCTGGCTAATGCTTGGAAATGGTCTTGTCGGTTTTTTTTTTTTTAATTTGAAAGTTATGATTTCAATGTTCAAGTTGGCTCCAGTTATGGTGATGTTGATGCTGATGATGGTGGAAGCACTTTTTCGGAGTCGTGTTCTTGCGTTTTACCTGCTGATTGCGTTAGATTTGATTTTTTTTGTTTGTTTGTGTCCTTTCCATCATTCGTTTGAGGTTATCTTAACCTTGGATCATTGATTTTGAAAGGTGTGTGTAAAGGGCTGTGAGTTTTTGTACAGGGGAATGATTGGCAGAGCAGTAAGTTTTGACTGTGAAATGAGTCTGCATTGTTTCTTGGTGGGGGTAAGAATTTTTTGTGTTTCTTCCCTCCCGCATACAATCTTTTGAAAATCTTTGCATAGCAATACGAATCCAGCTTTTCAACTAAAAACGTCAAGCAATTATCCAAATGCCTATTGAAATAGTATTAAACTAATTCCATGTGTTCAGACCGTTATTCTGCTACACGCAAGGCTATATATATATATATATATATGATTAATATTTGATACATTAACAGTGCATAATTTCTATACATTGTTAAGTTATCAAATTTTGACATCTTATTAATGAGATTAAAAAAATACTTCAAAGGGCTTAACAATAAATATTAAAAAGATTTTATTAATTAATTAAAAATAAAATATTTTGATTTTTTCTCAAATCAGAGTCACGCTCTTTTCTTCTTCTTCACCAGGCCATTTAAAATATTTTCTTTTTCTTCTTCTCCAAAATGATAAAAATTAAGTTTGACAAAATTATGCAACTTTAAGAGTAATACTATGATCAAATATTTCAAGATAATTTTTACTTGTTGATTTTAATTATATATTTTTCAAGTGAACTTTATATTTAATTTAGGGCTATATAGATTTTTTTTATTATTTGTTAGTTGGGTGTTATTTGATTGTTGACAAATATGCATCATTATGGAGTTGGAATGCTGATGGATTTTGTCTCATTGCATGTTGTTTCATTATTTATGAAATTGCGATCAGTCATGATAAAATAATAATGCCTAGTTCTTAGTTATACATCATAGATCCCATATTTTTATGATCCTTGCTTAAAACCACTTACAGTCCTCTGTCTAGTTTTGAGTTTTAGTTATAAAGTAAGGTTTTAATTCATTTTATAATTTTATATTTATTTTTATCTGAGACATAATTTCAAACTATTTAGTTGTTTTTTTTTTCTTTTAATAACCCAGACTAATTAGATCTTAATTGCTATTTTCTGGGAGCTTTGCATGCATATATCAGCAGTCAATAACTCAATTCACATTATCAAATTGCATTGATTCTGCTTCTTGGTCACAAACAAGCAGCTAAACCCTTAAAGTTTTCTTCAAATTAACAAAGGCTATATCTCTTTCCAAACTTTCATTCATATTTGCCATCGTGTTCATTCCGTTTACAGCCCAACTTGTTGCTGCCATTAGGCCTTTGCACGGAGAGCAAGTACTGTTGAAAAAATTTATTCCTAATTTGGAGTCATTTCAAAGGGGACCAGTGCCACCATCTGGTCATTCTCATTTTTCATGCATCCCTCGCAGCTCCGGTAGATGCGTGCTAGATGCAATGAACGTTGCTGGCCCTCTCAGTCGTTCACCACCACCCTTCCCTGCCATGAGTTTTAAAAGGTCTGCTGCTGCTGCTACTTCCATGGAGAACAAGAGTAACAACTAACAAGCAAGATAACCCCCAAGCTCTTGATGTTTTGTAATAGACTTCCATGCGTTTTAAATATATGTTTTTTTTTTCCTTATTTTTTTTCTTTTCTTCAACAATTACTTTAATGCTAAATAAGATTTAGGATAATAAAATTACAAGAATTACATAATTTTCAGAAATTTATCAAATTTTTTTCTTGAAATATATTTACTACTTCTATCTTTCAAGAAACACGACAAAATTTATGTACTTATTTTTAAGATAAATCAATTTTATTATAGACCCCAAAACTAGTATGCCAAATCAAATCTTTAACTTTGGTGAAAAAGACTTCTCTTGGCATAAAAATCCTAGTTCGTGGTATGAAAGTTGGTGCTGCTAAAAGGCAATTGACACCATATAAACTACTTTCTAAACCCTTTACATGTGTCAACAACGTTACCCCCATCCCAATTATAAGATCAAACTATGCCAAACAATAAGAGCTGCTCAAAAACTTACCCAAAAGCAAAGACTACAAGCTATTCATGAGAACCTAAAAAGGTTGTCTCTCAGTGTATCCAAAACCCAAAAATGAACAAACGATGCAGCATGTGAACCGACAAATGAACACTCCACAAACAGCAAAAAGACCCCCTAAGCGTGGGCTCCTTGTCACGACAAAAGCTTATGTTAATACAAAACTTAATTTATGAACAATTCCTTTTAGGATATATCCAAATTACCTAAATTAACCTATTCATGATACATGTTACAAATCAATTAGCTCTCGAAACAGTACTATTTGAGCCCAAAGTAGTCAAGTAACGAAACAATCTCCTTTCAAAGTGAGACACAGTAAATGAAGTTAAACTAGTGAATCATCCTCAGAGCATTAATTGTTAACGAGAAATGGCATTAATTCCTACTTGTTTTTGAAGAATTTTCAATAGCAATGCTACATATGCATAGACAAGTAACTGTCAAAATGTGAAATATCTATGTCTGCTGACTCTCTCTTTCGCTATCTCCTTAACTAGTTGTTCCCTCCTTTCACTGTTTCCCTTTCCTCGAGAAATTTAAGTTTGGGCGTGATAAGCATTTAAAACACCCATGTTCGCTTTAATTGTTCTAATTCAAATATCGCTTATGAACTGCTCAGCGTTGATATAGAAGAATTCATGGCAGCTGAGTAATCTTACAATACTTTCCACACACCAAAGAGAAGAAGAGGGAGTAGCCGAAATTAGTCCAATCAGACACAATGACACGAAATGTGATAAAACTTAACTTCAAGGACTCAAACTAAGTCAGATTTCTTTTTTCCATAAGCAACGCCAATCACACACCAATGAATCTCCTTTCATAAAATGAGTTGGGCGAACTCAAAATTTCTTGCATATTACAATGAGAATACAACCCCCACAAATATCCATGTTCCCAAAACAAAAGCATATGTTTCTTGCCTATGTTGTTGTCTCCTTGAGCATGAATCAAGAAGGCATAGAACATGACAAGTGAGTCACGAGAAAATACATATTGCGGCTATAACCCTGTAATAGCAATACTGGAGATATTGTCAATACGACTTTGTGCGTGTTTGACCATTTCGCCTGATATAATCAAATCAAAGTCTATTCACCCGTTCCACACGCCCCCGCTTTAACCTCTTTACCAACCATTCAGTCTCTCCCATTGCAGAGACCGCTAACACTCTTTTTTTCCTTTGCCTTTTCCTTGCGGTGGAATCCATCACTTTTAACGTGACTCAAGCAGCGCCCAATCAGCTGCTTCTCGTCAGCAAATGCCCAACAATGTTCCAAGGTTGAAAATTAAAAATCATTTTGTTGGTGAAAATTGAAGAAAAAAACAATTTGAATAAGTGATATGTGTGCACCCAAAACCATTTTCTTTTTCAACTTTCAACAAGTTCATAATGAATTTATTTTATCTTTTGTATCTAAGCAACGTGGATAAAAACTTCATTAAAAAACGCATAAAATATCACTTTATATCCAACATAATTTTATTAATAAAGACATCTAAAAACATAGATTGGTGTGTCATATATTTTGTTAATGTCATTGTTTCCGTTAAGATCTATTACACAACTTGTTTACGTGTCTTGTTAAGATTAATTAGAAACTCATTAAAATTTTATTTTCATATTACAATTTTCTTTTGCATCTAATTAAAGAAAGAGAATGAATCCAGTTATACTCGAATTTTTATAATTTTTTATATGGTTAATATTTTAACAAATCGATCATTAAATTGAATGATCTATTCGTATGCATCATACACGTTTAGAGTTAACTCAATATCTTTGTCATGATTTGGCAATCTAAATTTTATTAGATCAAATAAATAGTTAATAAGTTTTAATTAATTTGACATTGGACATATATAATCTAAATGAAATCGATTGGGATGATTAGAGCAGAAAACCCTGCTTGGGGCTCCGTGTGTTTTTACTTTGATCCACAATATTATGGACTTTGAAAATTCATACCATGGCCAGGTCAAGACAAGACTCCGTTAAAAGTTAACTCAAGCCAAACGCCGCCTAAAGTCAAACAGCGAACTGTCCCTGCAATTACTCCATGCTTCTGCAACTGTATATATATCTGCATCCCGATCTTCACCAAGCACACATATCCAAGCCAATTGTTTTAATTTCCTGCTCATAAACGAACAACTAGCAGCTAGCAAAGTTCTTCAAAAACAAATGGCCGGGTTCCTCAAAGCAAGAACTGTCTTCAGGATTTCATTCCTCTTCACCATCTTGTTCATTTCATTTACTGCACAGTTTGGTGCCGCCGTAAGGCCTTGGAAAGGTGAGCAACTATTCAGGAAAATTGTTCCTAATTTCGAGTCTCTACAGCAGGGGCCAGTGCCACCATCTGCTGGTTCCCCTTGCACCCAAATCCCTGGTGGGAAGGGCCACTGCGTGGTCAATGAAATAAACGCTGCTGGCCATCTCCTTCGTTCGCCTCCCCCCTTTCCTGGCATTAACGTTATAAAGTTTGCCGCTGCTAAACTAAGAGAAGAATAAAGGCCACAACTAACAAGCAAGATTCATCAACTTCTTCACAGTTACTCTGTAAAGCATGCAGCAGGCCTTCATATACTATATGCTGGAAACTGTAACTACAACCTTACCTTAAAGTCCTGATTCTTTTCTTCTTTTTTTTTTTTTTTCTCTCTTTTATTTTACAACTGTTCTGTAATGCATCCAGCATCCTATTAATTTTACTCCCAAGTTGTTTCATTTCTACGTAGGTGACTTTCGCCACCTTTCTTTTTGCCCTTAACCTTTGGGCTTTGCTTAATAAATTCTATTTCCACAGTCAAATTTTTCCTTTGCTACCATAGGCTGAAATTAATTATACATTTGCTCTTGGATTTCCCTTGTAAACAGTTCAAAAATATGATTGGTCTAGTTTCCTTTTCCTGGAGGAAAATGCATGAATTGTAAAACCCTTTTGATAGAAGAAGCTAATAATAAACTATATGAAAATTGACATATGAGCAGATGCCAGCACCCATTATCTTTGACTGTTGAAATATTTTTGTAAACTAAAATATAAGCCAAGAAATTTTTTTAACGTGTTAAAAACTGCGATGCTGTTTTAAACAAGCACTTTTCTATTTTTAGAACTTTTCCACGGCTTCTTTTTGTAACTCAAAAAGGTCGTGGGAATACAGGCCACGAGGGAGAGTTTGATTTTTCTTTTTCTTTAATTTTTTTAATTTATACTATATTAAAATTATCCTACTTAGATAATTTCTAGTCATTTTAATTTTTCTCAATTAATATTTTATAATTTTTTTCTTAATTAGCATCATGTGAATTTTTTTTTTCTCAATTAATATCTGACCGAAAACTTATATTCTCACAGAAGTTAGACAATTAGGTTTTGCTCAATAAAATTACTATAATACCTTCAATTCAAATTAAAGTTAAAGCTATTTATTCACAGTTAAATGTATTTTTATCAATTTAACTCTTTGAAGGAATAAATAAACAAATTTTATGAGGTGTGTTAATTGAGAATAAAAACCAAGACGTGTCATGTTAAAGAAATTGAAACTAAAAAGGATATAGGTGGAGTTTTAACTTTTAAAAAAATTACTAAGTGCTATTATTTTAATGAATTACCCACACTTATATTTTAAGATGATCTTAATATAGTATGATCTCTTTTTTAATGATTTTTGGTTGGGATTAGGGGGACAGAAAAAACAAGAATAAATTAATTGAAAGCTTTAGTTAACTGCATAAACCAAGATGGTTCCTATGTTTACCATGTCAAAAGCGTAATTGATGCTGGTCAAGAACTAGCTTACAAAACTTGAAACCTAGTACATTATTTCTATTTTGCAAGTTCACCGTCGGTTTTGTTTCCCCTAAGACTAGTCAAATTTTGTTCCAATTCAAAGTTCGACATTATTTTTCTGGTAAAAGAAATGTGATTCATATGAGAAATTGCCCTATCAAACAACATGAAACAAAGCTTTTGACTAAAAAAGGACAAACAAAAACAATTTTGTTCATTGTTTTTTAAATTTCAAAGACTAACCAAAACATGAGATTTTAGCAGTCGAAAGATGTTCAATGCAACTTAATTACTATATATATCTTAAAAGTTTTTTTACATTTTTGATTGTTTTTTCCATAAGTTTTTCGTCGAAAATCTGTCCATTATATACTAATTTTTTTATTAAGTTTATTTGAATTAAAAGTTACAATTTCTAAAGAAGAAAAAAAATCAGATAATGAAATTTGACTTGATGCCCATACCCTAAACATGACTTGAAAATCGAATGGCATATGATAATGATAATGATGACGAGCTAGCTGGATGTTGATCGAAGGTCAACCTAAAATAATATTAGACCATCTGTTTTTCTATTGGCTTTACCAAACCAAGGAAGACTGAGGACTCATGTACATGCACATGCACATGAAGCTTCTTTGGTAATATATTTTATTGGTATTATGTTCTTAATTAATAGTGATAAATCAAGAATGTTTCATTATGACATATTGCATTACACGGCAACAGAGGAAACCCATGTTAAGGATTCAATCATACCAAGTATCCCAATACTTTTTATTTTAAGAAGAAGATCAGCAAGAAAGGTAATGATAGATCAAGTTTAGGCTATGAAAGCAGAAAACGTCAATCTTAGTATTTTTTTTTTAATTGAAAGAAAGAAGATTTGAATTTTATTCTTTAGATAAAGAATTATATAGTAATAAATAAATAAAAAATTAACATGTATGTCAATTTTAGTACGTAATATATTTGTATTTACAATCTTTAGATAAGGTGTACATTTATTCAACAAAACAACATTATCGATAATTTTCTATATATTTGTTCTTAGTTTAATCCGTCATTTTCTTCATGAAACAAGGAATGAACCATTGGTGGAGAGAAATTAAAAGCACAATCTGCGGTTTTTCCCCTTTAATATCTTCTTCCTTAGCGTATACTCAATGTGTTAACTTAGTCACTTTCCACAAACTCTCATTTTTCTATGTAAGAGTATGATTAAATTTGTTTATAAAATACCTAAGGATATTAACGGCTAAGATGTTTGTTATTATTGAGATACTCTGATTTGAATCTTATTAATGCTATTATAAAACCTGCAATTATGTTTCGTTTTGACTAGCTATAGTCAAAAGGAAGCTGCTTGCCCACCAAATCTGGCAAGACTGGCATCCCATTTCAGTCCAAACTCTGACATTCTCTGATTCTTCAATTCCACCACGCAATTTTAATCTTAATCTAAAAGATTAGCCATCTCTTAGTCAGATTCCACCCATAATGATTCCAGTTGAGGATCTTAGAAGGAAGCATGAGAATGAGACATATAGCAGGCAGTAGTTTAAGCCATTAATAAATAAAATTATATGTTGTTTGTCCGTTTTGTTCCACTTTCCTGGCAAACAAACAGATTTGGTCGTTGACCAAGAACAGGAGAGCAATATTTGTTCAGAGAAACCCTTGTTTTCTTTTAACAAGGAAAGGAAATTTTATTGCTTCATTAAGTCTTTGAAGATGTACAAAAGATTTTACTTTACAAGGAAGAAGGAAAGAACAAATTAAATTCTCTGCATTCTAAGGAGAATACATTAGAATACAATTTAAATCCAATTACAATTGAAAGAAAGAATAGAAAAGCCTATAACAGGAAGGTATAACTTTGTCAGGACCTGTAATTTTGGTCCAAAACCATCATTCTCCATAATTCAATTGGCAAACGAACCCTGATCAGCTTCAAGTTCAGATTCCAAAAAAGATGATGAATCTTTAATTCAGCTTTCCGAGCTTCATTTCTGATCGGTGGCAACAGCGAATTGAACCATTAGACGTGGATAAGCGGTGGCACGAGGTAGGGCACCGCCGGCATAGTGCTTTTCCTTCAATGGACAGTCTACTTCACCAGTTCCGGCGGGAATGTTGGTGCAAGAGGATCCCTGTGATGGAGGGACGGGACCCTTTTGAAGAGACTGCAAGCCTAGTCCTTTACTCCCCAGTTTGGTTTCTTGATGCAAGAGCCTACTAGCACTCGATGCATGGACTTGCAAAAGGAGGAGAAGAACAAGAGCTACCAAAGCAATGTTGAGAAGCCTCATGATTTTTTTTTTTCTTGGTATCACAAAAGCCAAACTATGAAGGAATTCATGCAGGAGTAGGGGTACTTATACTAGTTATAGCTATGAGGTAAAAGAAATTGTTTTCAAATTTATTTGCTGAAAGGTTTTGACTGTTGACTATTTGGTTTATTTTCTTATCAAAATTGTTCAAAAAAAAAAAACAAAGAGGGATTGAATGGGGGATTGGAGAGGAGGCTGCTTGGACTTGAATCCCAAGGTTTTTGTTTTTCTACATCCATATCTGATTACTTATGGGATTGATAGGCGTCTCGATCGGCCATTTTCTTTCGGTCCACGGTTTTTATTGTTCTTGGGATAGGAAGTTTCATGGTACTGCAGATGCTTGGAAGTTCAACCTTGAACGTTTGCAGTTGAAACTAGAAAATGACTGGGTCTGAATCTTCCCACGAGCAGTGGAATGTGGTTTTCTTCAACATTAAGATTAAATATTTTATTTCTCTTTCAATTGGCAAATTATGACAGGTGAGCTGAGATCACTTGTTCGTGCACTTGTAGATTTAATCTTTCAATATTTTGTATAAACAAAATACAAGATTAAATATTTTGTATTTTATTTCTCTTTCAACATTAGGATTTATTGTAATAAACAAACATATCACTGAAAGATTCCAAAGAAAATGATTCAACTATTCCAAATCCCAATTCTGTTCCTTAATTTAATCTTATCTAGGGATACTTTGATTATTATCGCCTTCGGGTGACTCCGACACAGCCATTTTCTGGGCAGATAGTACACCTGACAATACTTTGTCAAATAATTTAACATGATGCTAGGCAGCAACGTGAAGCAGTAACAAGAAAACATGAAAGGAGATAAACCAAAGCCTCATTTCTAATAAAACTAAAAATGCTGAATGCAAAGAAGGCAATATCACTCTTTACAAAATGTTTTCCTTATGAAACGATTACAAACTCACTCCAAATCTAAGACCCAACAGATTTCCCCAGATACATTATTACGGATAAGCAACCATCTAATTTGTGGGCAAAATTCAGTCATCGGTTACCTTTTTCAGTGTCCATTGGAAGGCCGGAATACCGTATAGCCATTGACGCCACATGCTAGATTGGAATAGTCTGGGCTGTAATATGGGTAACTGTCTCCCTCTGCATTCCTCATGCCAAGTAAAGACAGATCGGAAGAAGCCATTGGCCACTGGGTTGGGACCAATCCATCAATTTGTCCATTGGCATACGTTAGGGGGCTAGCTTGCGGAATAAATTCCCTCAGTGTATCAAAATGGTTGCCTGAGGAGCTACTGTAACCCCGTTGGAATCCATCATCTTGGTAACTCCGTGCTCGCTCAAACCTGCAAGAGCCACTCGATGATCCCATCTCACCCGACATGCCAAAATTGGATGGAAAAGAAAAATGCCGGTTTAATAAATGTGACCCATTGCCAAGAGACTGGAAGCCTGTTCCTGCCCTCCCAACATTGTGTTCCTCATCAAGCAAGTCATTGATGATATCAAGGTGTGGAAACTCATCTGCCAAGACACCTTGTGTCTGAAGTCCAGATGTACAGGCTGGAAACTCAGTCGAGAAGTGTTCCCGATATCCATTATGCACTGGCTTGTACAAGTCAAGATTTTGGATGTCGCTAAGCAATGAAGAAGGATCAGAGTGCATATTTCTGCTGCCATCCCTTTGAGAACTCTCCATCCACTGAGGTGCATTTGGCAAGGTATCTCTAGCTACCATGCCATATGGAAAGCCTGATTGGACAGAATTTGGCTCTATCCTCTCAGAGCTCTGGGGCATATACACTGGAGCAGATACCAAGGCAGGTGGTTGTGAGTATGCTGGTGATGGGTTGACACCTGAGTTAGGGGAGTTAGGATGAGTAAAACCAGCTGAACTAGACGCAACATGGTTACCCATTATAGCATTTCTGTAAGATTGAGGAACATAGCTAGTAGCTGGTGATGGGTCAGGACCTAGACGACCAGCTGCACTAACTGAACGAGCAAGAAAAGGAGTTGTTTGAACCATAGAAACAACAGGAGCAGTTGGCCTAGGACCAGGAATTAGAGGAGCACTGGAGGGCCTTGACATCACAGGCAATTGTGGGGTCATAGGTTTTTCCATTGGTTTTGGAGTTGCAGCCTTCTGACTCTCAGATTTAGATATACCGGTCATTTGGAATGAAGTACTTGAAGATGCAGGTTGTTCGCTCTGTTGCAGGCTGTTTGAAGATGCCTTCCTACCTGGCATAGAATCTACACTGCCAGCACTCCTGTACTCTGACCTAAACTGGGCAGTAGGTGGCAGATTTTTGGGAGGGCTTCTTGGAGAGCATGGTATAGCAGCCGTCTTCTCTTTAGGTCTTTCTAAATCAACTGCATCTTGAGTGCTCGGTTTCTTTTGCAGCAAAACAACTTCTTCCTATTACATTGAAAAGATAAATGTCAATTATATAGTCCATCAAGCTGGGAAAGGCAGTACAATTGTAAAGTCAGAAAAAACTTTAAGAGCTTAATGAGATGGAAGAGAAATAAATAAATACGCCACCTTCTTAACAGCATCCGGCTCAACCCACTTTGTCTGATCTGGTAAGGAGGAAACGGCAGCCTCAGACTCAGATTCACCAGCCTTGCTACTTTCAGAAACATCATTATGGTCCCCTGCATCTATTGCAGGAAAAGAAGGCCGATTATCAATCTCGGTGGTCCAACTACTGCCATCACTTGATGTTTTACTTCGCTGGTTCTTTCCTCTACAAGTTTGAAGAGCCAAAGGAGATAAATACCTTGTCTTATCATCTAAAAGCATGAAAAGAAGCCTAAGCAATACTTTACCTGCTAGGTGATTTTTGATTTTGGTTGTTTGAAAATGAGTTCCCTTTATAGGGCCCATTCATTACCACTGACGGTACTGAATCCGTCGAACATGTTGATGAACTATCATCCATTATAGATAGGCTCCTTTTATCAGCTATTCCATTTTGTACACATGATAGTCCACTTATTCCACTGCTACTAGCTTCTGCGGGAGGATGAATTTCAGATGTATCTGTATCCCAATTAACAGGACTAGCATCTCTGTCTTCTGAGTCAGGCTGAAGAACTTCAGTGGCACCATCAACTGAGTCAGAAACATCGGAAACATCACCCAGAACATCAGACTTTTCAGGCACTGGTTGCACCTCGACCATCATAGACACTTCCTTTTCATCACCAGGGTGGTCTTCTTGGTGCTTATCCTGTGCTGCCACACTCGCCTTCTCCTCCCTCCCTTTATCTTTGCTTTTCCTATTATTCCGTTTTTGCTTAGCCTGCAGTATGTGAGCAGGGGAAGATAAAACTTTACAAACTCAATCTCCACACTCTTAATTAATTCAAAATGGAAGTAAAACAAATATACTTCAAATTGCCTCCAAAAGTAAATTGAATAATCACCAGAAAGATAGATTTGAGAAACTGTAAAACCTTATTTTATCTCATTGTGTTGTGCTCAGGTGGTCCAAGAAGAGTGTTCATTCTGATATCTGCTAATATTCTACCATGCTAATAAAAAAAAGGACTATACCTGTTTTTTCTTTGATTTTTTCTCCTTTACAGATGCTCCTCGTTTAGCCTTCTCGCTTTCAGCCAGCCAAGCAGCTTCTTCACGGATGAGTTCTTCTTGCCTCTTCAAAGCAACAGCTTCCTGGTAGGCAACTTCTATTTTATTGCTGTATGTAAGCAAAAAACTTAGGTCATCTATGGGTACAAATAAGGAAGTATCATCCCATTAATATCCTGCTGAGATTGCTGAATAGAAGTTTGAAACACCAGTGATAAGAATCCAATCTTCTCACCAAGCTGACCAAAAAGGTCATATAAAGGAATCCAAAAAAATGACTAACTGCATCACTACCTGATTTTGAGCATATAAACCATCAGAATATAAGACAATACCCTATGTGCTAGAGAACTATTTTAGCTGGAAAGTTTACTAAGATACTGCCCTCTCCCACTAAGAAAGAAGACATTGCAGGCTAGTCTGCAATAATTCCGGATAGTGTTATCATGATGACCAATCACATCATGCAGATATAGGGATGCCCTGTGTATCAGAATGCACAATTCCAAGTCCCAATGAAAAATATACAATAACTTGATTTTGTAAAAAAGCTACATGCTAAACTGGATTTTGAAGCAAGAGCAGATAAAAAATGGTTGAATCCATAATGCATTTTTAGTCAGCTCTAAGAAAATTCTAAGCACAAGTTCAGTAACTCCTCAAAATAAGTTCAACCCAAACAACAGGTCTTGATATCACAAGCTTGAATTATATTATCAAAAAAAAAATCATCTAAAATTTGCAAATCAAAAACAAAAGAAAATTTTTACCATCCATTTCTTTCTTTTAAACTGCCGTCCTACAGACAAATGTTGAGATACATTCAAAAAAATCAACAAGCTATTACCAGTTGACTGCAAAGTCAACAAATATGATACCTGAAAATATGTGCGAGAACAAATATTTCCACTGTCCTGCGACCCAATTCAGTAAGACGCCTTTCATCACGCTCAATTGAATCCTTGTTGAAATCCTCTCCGGAATTCCCATCCTACATTAAACAGAAAGGCTTGCTAAGCAAGGAAAAAACTGAAATACCATTTTCATACTCAAAAAACAAAAACAAATTCATGTACAAGGAAAAAGCTTTGTTCATTGTTGCTGCAAGAAACAAAAATAAATATGCCAAGCTAGAGGCTTGAGTTAATTTTCCCAAGCAGGTATGTGATAACACCATTAGCTTCCAGAGAAGAAAAAGCACTCTATTCTTATAGACACCAAGGCAGGACTTGTGTATGAAAGAGATGTAAAGAAATTCCACTAAATATGTTTTCATCAATCTACAAAATTTTAAAATGGAACTTTACAAAATACTGTATACTTGCTTAAACCCATGTAATGCTCTTACTCATTATATCCTATCATCAATATTGAATAACTTACCTTTGTTCGGTTTTGAGGACCTTTCTCATCTTTCGGAGGTAATGGTTCCAAAGCAGCCCTTTCTAGAAGTAGTAGCACATCATCCACTAACACAAACATATCTTTTTCCACACGAACAATCGGAGCTGGCATTTCTTCAGCATCCAATAATTTTAGCTTTGCTTTCTTGCCCTTACTCTGGCCTTCTAGAGCCTTCAACCCACTATAAAGTGAATCCATTACCAAAGTAGATGTCACTTCCTTCTCTATAAAAAAGTGCTTCACAACTACTTTCAAAATCACATCTGCTTTCTCCCTGGACATTCGGCGCCTAGCATTTTGGTCAATTCCCAGCCAGAAAGCACAGAAGCTGCAACAATTGCAAACAATTAGTTGGAGAAAAAAGTTCACAAAAACAATGGTAATGACTAGATGAGAAACAAAATTACCAAATATATGCCACCCAAAACATGAATAAGAACACAAAAATAGAAAAATCACTTAGTCAAAAATAATAGCAGCCACCGTCATACATAATGCCAAGAGAAGAAGGAATTTGATTGTATATGAACAAAGATGAAACTTAAGCAGAACATCTGGCAATCGTAATAGGAACCACAGAAACCAAATCACAGAAAAACATTCAAATAATTCATATCTTTCAAATACAGATGTTGCAAAGAGTTAAAACTGATTTTCAGTGTTCTACGTGAGTAATATGTCAATAAAAGTACTGAGTATAAAATCGTTTACCTTGACCACCTAGCTTTGTCCTCTATCAACCTCCCTAGCTTGCCTCGTCTCTCATCCAGAAAACGGCGACAAATTTGCTCTACATTTGTCAAATAGACCCTAACAAGTTCTCTCCTATACTGACAATCAAGGCAACGAAAAGGGCGATCTGCTTTCTCCCTACAAATCCGAAACAAAATATTTAATTTGCCCATCAAGATGGGAAAAAGTAAAAACTAAAACAGATTTACACAAATTAAGTAACACAACACATCAATTTGGCTGTAACCTTCCAAGGCCATAATTTCAAAATGAGGAAACAACTCCATGCAAGGAATCTTCCTAAACTATAATGACCTCATCATTAAGCCAACTTCGTCATCAAAGATATAATACAAAGGCAGAGTGAAACAATTATCAGTCAACAGTTTCACCCTGAGGATTATATTTGCTGAAAACAGAGTTTACAACCAAAAAGAACAACATTCAAAGTGTACATTTAATGCTACTACTCATATAGACACAAAAAGGAAATTGGAAGGACTTGCCTAGCTACAGAGGCTATGTAATAAAGATCAGTAAGAAAGGCAGTTGACTAAACATTGAATGAAACCCCAATGGCAGAGGTATGCTTATCAATAAATTACTGATTACCTGATGACTTGAACTTGAGCTTTTATGATTAGCGTGTCAGATTCTATAAATCCATCATAAACTTTTGAGAGTTCCATAAACTTTTTCCACCCCCAGTCATGCTCTTTCTTACAGAACCGGTGTAAAGTATCTGCAAGGGCAGCATGTTACTCATAGTTCGTGATCTCTGTCAGCAAGAATAAAGTAAATTTGAGCCAGCCAACCTGAATATTTTGATTTCTTTTGATCTTTATTCACAACAGCTATCGTAAACTGTGCAAAATGACTCCAACCTGCTCAGAATAGAGCAAGGAACCATATAATTTCAACAACAGAAATACAAGATTGATGAGAATGAACCCAAAGTGGAATTTACTGATAATATCAAACCTGGAAGAAGTTTGTCATGTTTATCAACACAGAGAAACAAGGAGAGATGATTGCAAACATCACATCCTTGTGGATAAATTAAGATGTACCTGTCAACCATGGAAAAAGGCACAAATCAAAACTAAGGAATTTATCGTGCTAAAAAGCCATATGTTTCTTTATGACCAATAATATAAGGTTTAAAAGATTTATCTGTGGGTGTAAACGCAAATATATTCCAAATATAATTTCAAAATAATATGAAAGAAGAGGAATTCCAGCATAACAATTATGAATTTGGCAAAGCAAAGTACAAACTTCACAGCCAATAATATTTAAGTCCCATACCACTTGTAGCCACCAACTTCAAATGCATTACTGCGAAGTTCTCTTTTGTTAATCTGTGAAAATTTCTCTATCTTCCATGTATACTTTCCATATAATTCAGAAGGTTTTGGCCCTATAAAGAAGTAAACTCAGTTTAAGAAGAAGTTTTGATAATAAAAAAAGGGAACAACACAAACAAATTCCAAACACTATATGCTTAAAATGTTAATATCAAAAAAGTACTGGTTGAGAAAACTTCTTGGTAAGTATTCCCTAGCCCAGCTTAATCTGTACTTTCAGTACACTCAGATAGTTCAGAGCAAGTATCACGTATTAGCAAGCTAGCCTATTCAACTCTCATGTCATATATTTCTTCCATGGCATTATGCATCAGGAGGAAACAGTTTCCAGTCGCTAAGACTTTGTAGAACACCAGATGACATTAAAAAAAAATCTAAAGTAAATAACTACTTATAGAACTACAGATGACTAGTGTTGTCAAGGGTGCAAGGCACACTCTAGGCACTAGAAACCTTAAATTGCCTGAGGTGCAGTGTGCAAAAAAGGTGCTCGCCTGAGTGAAGTTAGGACCAATATGTATGTGTGCGCGCACGCGAGCGTGTGTAAATAAGCTTAAGACATATAATTTTGATAAAAAACTCTAAAGAATGATCTATTTTTTATCCTACAAAACATGCAAAATTTCCTTTTTCTTTTTTTGGCCAGTATGCATGATATCTTTATGGTCCCAAGTTCGATGTTGAATACTCAAACTTTGATAAGTAGAGTGTTTGATACTGTCCCTTTTTTTACTATTAGAGGTACAGCTAATTGAAAAATTAAAATGAAAGAGAACATCAATCAGGCTTTTTGGTGCCTATCACCTAAGGGAAAAGCACACCTAGGCACCAAGCGTGTGCCTGATCAACTGAACCTCACCCGAAAGGGTCTGAGGAACTTTTGTAGTCTGGCACCATGCCTTAGCAGCTACGCGCACACCTCTACAACACTGTATATAACATTTAAAAGAACCAATAAATCTAACGTAAATAATTCCTGAGCCCTCAAAACCCAATTGCTTGACTAGATATCATGAGTCTTCAAGTTCTATGTGTCCGCAGACAAAGCTTTCCAAACAAATCCCTCCTTTTCATCCAATTAGTCAACTTGCAACGGATGGGAACTGGAGATGAAGGAAACAGGATAGTTAAAGAAAATATTTTCTTAATCTAACTTTTAAGAGGTGAATGTGTAATGAGAACCAGATATTAGTACTTCGCCACCATACATCAATAAGGTAGAGCTTCAAAAGCATAACTTCACAAGAAGACAACAATAAACAAGTCAAGACCATCTATGCTAAAATTAATCTCAGGACAACAGTGGCTCCATTTATACCAGCTTCAACAACCAAATCCACCAATTACAACTACGATTATAAATAATTTCTAAACATTAGAGAACCCCTCTGTCGCATTATACTGGATTTAATATGTAAAGGATTCAACCTAGAGCTTCAATAGACCTTATAACGCTTGAGAAATAACAGACAGCATACAAACAAATATCAAAAGAATAAAAAGCAATCAACCGAACATAAAAGGGATCCAAAAGCATACCACCATCATCATCGTCATCAGTGTCCCAATAAGGGGGTGAGGTTGAAGGTGTTCCATTTTCCACCTGCTCAGAAGACCGCCATTCTGCCAATGCTTCCCCTAATTGGCAACGTTGCCCACTCGAAATCCCCTCCACAGACCTTCCCACTCCAGACTCCTCACTTGCAACCCCAGCCATTTTCCCACTTCAAAACTCCTCGCCGCACTCCTTGAGCTCCACTTGCTACAAAATATTAAATCCAGATAAGAAACCACTCAAAATTAACTCCTAAACCGAGGTTCAAAATTGTAGAATACCCTCTATTAAATTGTTTTTCACCCGAAGTATCCAAAACCCAAAATTAAAACTGCAATTACATCAAAATTTCCACGGCCTTTAAGTATTACTATTACCCAAAAACCAGCTGATACATACACGACTTTTAGGTTCATATGCTATTGATACCCAATTTTTCCGAAAGTCAAAAAATTAACATAAAAACCATATTAAAATTAAAAAAATCTATCATTAATTAATTAGACAAATTCATCGACTACAATCAGTCAAAACCAAAAGCCACCAATAAAATACCAAAATCAATAAAACCCTAATCAAAAACTCTTAACAAAATCAATAATCTAGCAGAAAAATAAACCAAACGGAACCTTATAAACAACCCATGAGACCCAAATTAAAAAAAAAAATCATCTGATTAAAACCCAATTGCACGAACCACAAGCCCAATTAAACTCCTAAATAAACAACAAAGATCTCCGGATTGAAAACCCCCATACCCCGATCAAAATCAAACCCTAAAAAAGACAAAAACCCAATAAATAAATAAAATAAAACGATTCTGACGACATCGTATAGATCGAATGGTGAAAACGAACCTGGAATGTAAGAGTCAATACAGTTTTTCTTATTTTTTTTGGGTTCAAATGGGGTTATGGCAGCACTCTTTGAGATTCTAGAGAGAGAAAGAACGAGAGACCAAAGAGCAAAAAAGGGAGCAGCTCAAGAGAGAGAGAGAGAGAGAAAGAAAGAAAGAGCAAACGAAGAGAGAAGAGAACCCAGAAAAAAAAAATTATTTATGATAGTAAACTCTTAAATTTTAATTCAATTTCCGATTATTTACTATTTTTTTCCCTTTTTTTTTAAAAAAAATTGGTGTGTCCGTGAGGAGGAGGANTTTTAAAAAAAATGGTGTGTCCGTGAGGAGGAGGAGGAGGAGGAGGGAGGAGGAGATATGAAAAAAACAACGCACACAAAAGGGTCGTTTCGCTTGCTTGCTCCAACCCTTAATCAATTAATCATTTTTAATTTAACAAAGAATACAATTGCGTGGGCTGAGAAACAAAAAATAAGTATTTGAGGGGCAAAGAGAGAAAATAAAATAAAGAAACGGGGTTTTATATATTTTAGGGTCGGTGACAAATGCTGCAGAGCCGAAACAAAGTTACAAAGGGATGGCTGCCCCTATGCCTTGACTCGTTTTGGGTGCCTTAAAACTTGTTGATTGGCTAAACACTTTGTGGGGTCCACTTTCCTCTTTCTTTTTTTATTTTCATTTTTACTCTTTTTTCCCCTTTTTATTTAGTGTTCCTCTCTTTTTTTTTTTTCTTTATTATATGGGATTTTTCCCTGCTTTCTTTGGTCTTACTAATTTAGGGTTCGGTTCGGGGGAGGTGGAAGCCGCAAAAGGGGTTTTGGGCTTCTTTCGTGTGTGGGCTTTTTATTTGTTTTGTGGTTGAGTTGTGTTTGGGTCAGTCACGATTGTTTGATTGTTCTTTTTTTTTTAATTTTTTGTTTAGTTTAGGATTAATTAAAGGCTTAGAAGTTTGGAACTTGGAATTTGCCAATTAGGTCACCCTTAGGTGGATGGGAAGATTGTGTTAGGTCATGCACTCTTGCTGCTTGTGTCAGCTTATTAGCTTGTGTGATTTCATTTTCTTTCTTTTTGATACATATACTTGATTTTTTACTTTAATGTTTTACCGATGTACACTTATAATTCATTATAGACAAAAATTAATCATGATGATCAAATTGATCAAATAAATATAATTAATCAAAATGTCATCTAATAACGAGGTTTGATTTCATAATGAAATAGCCATTGTCAAGTTTACTAGACTTCTTTTTCTCATGTCTAGCTTTTATTCTAATTGTGATTTCTTTGAATTCAAGTCCGATGACATTAAGGGCATGAATGACCAATTCTTCCTCACTTATTGAAGAATTAACAAGTGCAAGCTCATTTGTATTGCTTTTGAGTTGTTGAAAATATTTTGAGGGCCTTTAGGTTTGGTAAGCTTCTCATTGAGGTTCATTATCCTTGATCTTGATTTATTTGCATTTAGTTTTATGATTTTGTTTCATGCATCATAGGCTGTTTCATTAAAAGCAAAGAAAAAGGGTCAACTCTCTTCGTTATAAAAAAAAAAAAACTAATGCAAAAGTATTTTTTTAAAATATTGAGAAATGAGATTTAACCTTATTCTTTAAATAAAAAATTATATACCAATTAATGAATCAAACGTTCGAATGCCATGCAAAAGCAATTGATCATGTCTGCTTCTTGTGATTAAAGGCTAGATTTGACACCATTATGGGTGCATTGGTGCCTTTTTAAAGTATCATTATATGTGAACATGGTAAAGTTCCATCAACCTAACATATTAAATTATATCAAACTAATAAGGATTTGAATGTGTTCTTAATATGAAAAATTTGAAAGATGTGAGTTTAATGCAAATGTAAGTTAATACGTTAATGGTGATGAAAAGTTGTTGTTGTTGTTGATTTGAATAAAAAATGGTTGGATAAGGATTTATAGGCAAGTTAATGACACTCAAAATTTGAAGAGAGTTATTGCAATGTTCATAAAAAGCTTTCAAGTTATATATATTCTATAAAGATTTTGATAATATAGTGATTAAGAATGAATAATGGCTTACATGTAGCATTATATTGCAACCTATTTATAATACAAGAGTTTGGATACATTTTAATACAAGAGATCAATATTTAATTTAGTTATTTAATCTAATTAGGTTGAAGATAAAAACTTTCTTAATTTGTCTAGAATTGACAACTTATTTATTGTCTTTAATAATAACATGTGATTGTTACTTGTTAGGGAAGAAAAGAAAAAACAAGGAAAAAAAAGAATGTAAGAGCATAATTTATTTACTTAAATATTTAATGAGTTTAGATAATGAATGTTCACATGCATTGAATAAAAATAGTTAAATTATTATTTTTAAAAAAGTTTATTTAATATATTATTCTCATAATTTTTTAAATGCAGTATATCTTAATTGTAATTTTCCCTATAAATATTGCCTTAATAGTTTCAGCAAACATTTATTAACACTTCTCAATTTATAAATTATACATTGTTAAAAAAGAAAATTCAAAATTAAATTATAAATATTTTAAATACACGATTTTGTATAATTTATAAATAAATATTCAATTTAAAATAAAATAATAAATGTAATTACAAAAACAACTTTCCTCGCACTTCATCGTTAATTATGAATTTTTAAATAATAATATAATTTTATTTTAACTTTTTAGATAAAATATAAATTTATTATTCTCACATCTCTTTAAATAAATATTTTAAATCATATAAATTATTTATTATTTTAATTATCATTTTGAATTAAATTTATTACTCATAAAGATGTCAACGGGTAGAGTATTCGTTAATTTCGAGGTACCCAAACCCTAACCGTATAAAAAAATCAACTACTCTAACTCTATTAACTATCTGAATAATTTTAAAAATTACTACTCTAACCCTAACCCTATTTCATTTTTACTAAATATTAAAAAATTATTAAAATTTTCTTCATAAGTACCAAATTACTTAAACTCATATATATATTTATCTACGTATTTTATAAAATTAATTACTAATTAAATTAATAAAAATAAAAGTAATAAAAATTAAATTTAAATAATAAAAAATAAAGATCTTAAACCATAAACTTAAATAACTAAAAATAAATATCCATACAACGATATAAACTTGAATAACTATATATAAATATCCAAATAATAACATAAACTTAAATAACTAAACACAAAGATCCAAACAAAAAACATAAACTTAAATAACCAAAATTATAATTTTTATAATGTTAACACAAAATAAAAAATAAAAATATTTATATTTAAAGTATATATACTGAAAGTATTATAGTGTATATACAAAATAGTAATTATATTCTTTATAAATGAACCAAATGTATATAAAGTATAAATATTAAAAGACATTACAATTTAATTAATAATAATTTTATTAATTAATTTAATTAATTATATGAATTTGTCTTTAGTTACATGAAATTAAAAAAAAAAAATAGTTAAGTTTCAAAAACTATGATAATCTC